>NW_028327362.1:0-191818 GCF_031878675.1 Megascapheus bottae | reverse complement strand
TAGTCAGCTGCTGGGACAATTCCTCCATAAACACTGCCTACTGGGGAGAAATTCATTCTCTACCTTCTTCCATCCACCTTACTCTCACCCCTGCATCACACCCATGGAATCAACATAGCAAGTTCCACAGGGACTGTCATAGACTGGATATCACTAGAATTTAAGCTTTCTGTAGCTAATTTTCCCTGGCTTGAAAACTTTAATGTAACTGTCAGACCCCCCAGGTTTTTTGGAGAACTAGGGTGGTGGTGGCAATTATTTCTAGATTCTGGTACCTTCCTCATGTACCTTCTGGTAGCACATAACTCTTAACTCCAGAGCTCATTTCCTTCCTTATTTTCTTCATTAGTTTGTAAGCTCCCACTGCCAACAAACATGACCCATCTGATAACAAAATGTTGACAACAGAATGCCTGACATATTAAAGCTGTCAAATAAAAAAAATGAGTTTTTACCAGGTGGTCCAAATATGTCACCTGTGTGGAAGACATTTTTCAAAAATAGATTGTAGAGGTCAAAAAGTTACTGGGTGTACACACACACACACACACACACACACACACACACACACACACACACACTTTAACCTCAAGGTGACAGGTTCTTGTTGATACTGGCTTGGTGTCTTCAAAAATCCATTTCTAATCTACTCTGAACAAAAAAACAAAAACATTTTTGTCAAGAATCCTTCCCTCAGATGAAGCAAACAGATCCTCTTCCCAAAGAGAAATTAATAGGAGAATGACCCAAAAGAATACACTAGGATTAGGCTTGCTTTTTATATTTTATTTTCTCCCCTCATCATCAAACAATGCAGACCAAAAGTGGGGCCTGTCAACCAATGCTTATTATCAAGGGTGCAATTCTCTTGAAAAATCTCAGAGGCTGAACACCCTGATTCAAATTGCTAGGTAACAACTAAGATTGTCAATGGAAATAAAAGCCTGGAAGAAAATTGAAAAGCAGAGATGAAAGGTGAGTGACCTCAGGGATGGCTGAGTTCTTAAAAAGAAAGAGACAACAAAGATGATAGTACAAATGGATAATATTAAATGAGATTTTGTTGTTGTTTTAAGTCTGGAGAGAGAGCCTCCCAAACAGAACGCTTTTCCAAATACACATTGGCAGGTTTGTGATGCATATTTGCAGGGAAAAAGAGGCCAGTTCCAAGGTTTGGGATATAGGCAGGTAGGTAGGCAGGTAGGCAGGTAGGTAGGTAGGTAGGTAGGCAGGCAGGCAGGCAGGCAGGCAGGCAGGCAGGCAGGCAGGCAGATAGATAGATAGATAGATAGACAGACAGACAGACAGACAGACAGACAGACCGACTAATCTGCATATGAGCATGCATATGCATAAACAACACACATGTGTCTTTTTGTGTGTAGCAGGGAGGGGGTCTTGGAGCTTGAACTCTGGGTCTGGGCTCTGTTCCTGAGCTCTTCAGCACGAGAGCGTACCACTTGAGCCACAGCACTACTTCTGGTTTTTCCAGTGGTTAACTGGAGATAAGTCTCATGGACTTTTGTGCCCTGGCTGGCACTGAGCTGAGATCCTCAGATATCAGCCTCCTGAGGAGCTAGGATTACAGGGGTGAGCCATCAGTGCCTGGCTCCTGTGTCTTAGTTTCATGTGAGAGACAGAACACACACACACACACACACACACACACACACACACACACACACACACACACACACACACAGATTGACAAAAACCAGACACAATGGGAAGCCAGAAAGAGAGGAAACCAGAACACATTCACCAAAGATGGTTGCCTATTTATATTACCAGGAATGGCCATTTTGCATAATTAATGCATAATTTTTTCATATATTTTTATTGTAATTAATCGAAGGGTCACATTATATTCGCCAGATAGAAGGTGCATTACTTCACATACATTGATACCCTTTCTCATGTCTTGGTCCCCATTTCCCTCCTCTCCACCCTCACTCCTCATCTTGTTTTCCCCCCTTCCCTATCCAATTTCAAATAACCAAATATGCATATATCCAATATATCAGCTAACAAAGCGAAATACTGTAACAATATGAGATAACCAAGGGACAGCAAAAGAGATGAGAGATAACAGTACATTAAGGACAACAATCACTCATTATATGGCTTTTGTTTCTATATCCTAGAGGTCCTTTCATTTAGCGTCATACTGTATGGATAACATAGTACAATAAGGACAACAATCACTCATTATATGGCTTTTGTTTCTATATCCTAGAGGTCCTTTCATTTAACATCATACTGTATGGACTTATGTATCAAGATTTTGCTCTATTGCAGATCTCTGCTAGTAGAGCCCAAGGTTTCTACTGATTATGACGAATGAGGGAAACCATTGAGCCTAAGTTCCTTTGAGTCTGGCTTACTTCACTTAATAAGATTTTTTCTAAGTCTTTCCATTTCCTTACAAATGGGGCGATGTCGTTCTTTCTGACAGCAGCATAGAATTCCACTGTGTACAAATACCACATCTTGTTGGTCCATTCATCAACTGAGGGACATCTAGGTTGGTTCCATATCTTTGCTATGGTGAATAGTGCTGCAATGAACATTGTTGTGCTAGTGGGTTTAGTATGTCCTTGTTTCTGGGTGGTTGCGTAAATGCCAAGTAGTGGAATTGCTGGGTCATAGGGGAGTTCTATGTTTAGTCTTGAGGAACTGCCACACTGCTTTCCATAGTGGTTGAAGGAGTTTGCACTCCCACCAACAGTGTAGTAGTGATCCCTCCTGGCCACATCCCCTCCAGCATCTGTCGTTATTAGTTTTTTTGATCCTGGCCATTCTAACTGGAGAGTTGTTTTGATTAACGCATAAATTTTTAATGCAATTTATCAGGGAAAATTTTAAAACCAAGCATTTATGCAGTAAGATCATGTAAGTGTTTGCTTGAGATAAGCAAGAGAGATTTCCAAACTGTCAGGAAAGATCAGAATCCTTTGGCTCCCTGAAATGAGATTGAAACCTGACTTGCTTAAACCTTGTCAAGGTCTAAGCCCAGCGCCAGCGGCTCACATCTGTAACTCGAGCTACTCAGGAGGCTGAGATCTAAGCATGACAGTTCGAAGCCAACCAGGGTAGCAAAGTCCATAAGACTCTTAGCTCCATTCAATCAACAAGAAACTAGAAGCAGAGTTGTAACTCAAGTGGTATAGCAAGTAGCTTGAGAAAAAAACAAACAAACAAAAACATCCCCTCAGGAACAGCATCCAGACTCCCAGTTCAAGCCTCAAGACTGGCATCAAAAAACAAAGGTTGTCAGGATCTAAATACAAGAGATTGTCTCTGATCACTTACATTTACTGGAAAGCCTGAGTAAAGTAACAGTGAGTTAAACATCTCATTTGTATCCAATTTTACAGAGTCTTTATTTGCAACTCTGCTTAAGGGCGATCTGATGTTACCATCCTCATCTTGCACATGAGGAAACTGAGTCACAGAGAGATGAAATAATGTTCCTAAAGTTGCATATTGGGGAACTGGAGCCAGGATCTAAAGAAGGCGAGGCCTGGCATGGGTGCACAGAGTCTACGCTATGAATACCACAGGACATGGGCAGGCATCTGTAGGTTCCATAACCACCAAATCCCTGGAGGATTGCTGAAGAAAGAAAATGAAATCATCCAGAAAAGAAAAAAAAATTAACCAACTATCTATGTACGGCTAGGTAAAGTCATGGTGAAAAACAAGAGTTGGGGAATATGATTTTTGGTGATGCTGAGATTTGAATTCAGGGCTTCACACTTGCTAGGCCCACATTCTGCCGGCACTTATGTGGGTGTTGGTAATTATCTTTATTGGCTTATAGTAGTGATACAGGAAGGAAGTTTGTGATTATATGTCCACACAGGTATACTGTGCTCCAATCAATCTCACCCTGGGTAAGACCTTGAACTCAAGGCTTCTTTCCCTTAGCTTTGTCACTCAAAGCTGATACCTCTACCCTTTGAGCCACAGCTCTACTTCTAGATTTTTGGTAGCTAATTGGAAATAAGATTCTTAAAGATTTTCCTGCCTGGGAGGGCTTTGTGCCATTGACCCTCAGATCTCAGTCTCCCAAGCAGCTGGGACGGCAGGAGTGAGCCACTTGTGGACAGCATCTTGCATTATGGCAGGGCTGACCTCAGTTATGCCAATCTCTCATACGCTTCCCCGGGTGGCTGGAAATGACAGTTTATCGCTACCATGCCCCAGCCTTTGGCTGAGATGGAATCCTGAAAGCATTTTCGTTTTAGTGGTGGTGGGTTTGGGCAGGGCTGGCCTGTAAATCCAGGTCTCTGCCTCTCACGTAGCTAGGATGATAAGCTTAAGCTACCCCCATGCCTGGCTTTGAACTGCACAAGAATGCCTGTGTATCCTCAGTGAACGTGTTTTACAATTCCTAGGAGAACTTCTCTCCCAGTTCTCTGCCTTCGTTTTCCATGCTAGATTCCTCATTAATCCAAGACATCGGAGAGTTGAGCTCAGGCAGGCAACCTGAATATTTTGTCTGCGTGTTTCCTGGCTGGGACAGAGGAAGTAAATGGGTATCTTAGTGTGATTGCAGACAGGTGTCAATGGAGAGACAAAGACGACCGAGATAACAAAGCATATTTAATCACTGCGCTGTGACTATAAATTTTTCAATATTTATTGTCCAACTGCTCTGCAAAGATTCTACAATATGGAGAAGTACATTGGAAAATAAAAGAAACATGCCTGACTCCAAGCTTCAAAGTGCCCAGAATTACTAATGATTTCTTCCTGGCCTCGGTGCCACCAGTAAGAAAACACCAAGAATATTTTAATTCAAAATATATGTGTCATGAGGCAAAACCCTGAAGTTGAGACAAGCTCCTGGCTTCAGATTTATTTTATACTCTCAATTCATGGTGCTGGGGGTAGTGAGGTCTCATCCAAAACAAATTTTTTTTAAAAATCCCTTAAATTACTGCAGAGTAAAGTTCCCTTTATGTGTATGCACTATCTGAGAATCTCCTCTGAGACACAAATCTCTCAGCGCCTTTTCAAAACCAAGAATTCATGTGAAATCATGTAAGCGTTCCTTGCCGTTATTAGTAACAACACATTCCAGTGCAGTTCTGCTTTCTTAACCAGGCCTAGGATAACTTGGACTTGTGCGTTTAAATATTAAACAGAGACAAAGAAACAAACAGGATAGATGTGCAGATAGATTAATAAAGGATAGAAATAGAGGCAACAGACAGATATGATAACAATAGATTAGATAGATGGACAGATGGATGGATGGATGGACAGATTGATAGAGATGTTAGGTAGAAATAGACAAAAACATGTGTGCCCTTACACTAGTGAAAACCCCACAGCAGAAGCATTTCTTTGGCAATCATCACAGGAATGGTGTATAGAACCTCCACTTTTACACCACTCCCACCCCTGCCCCCACCCCTATGCCTTTTACATGAGTAAATGAAGCTTAGGAATGCTAGTAACTTGTCCTCAGCTCTGAATGAAAGAGCCAGTGAAGAAGAGGTGGATAATGGTGATAGCGGTGGTGCTAGTAATAAATCACAACCATCACCTTTTCAAGCATGCTCTGTGTGTTAGATACTATATTTGGTATTTTGTGTGTATTATGTCACTTAGGCATAATACATCTTATCATTATCCCTTGTAAGGCCGGTCATCTTAACTACTCAGGAGGCTGAGATCTGAGGATCATGATTTGAAGCCAGCATGGGCCGGAAAAAGCCATCAGATCCTTACCACCAGCTAACCACAGAAAGCCTGAAGTAGAGTTGTGACTAAAGTTCACACTTACTGCCACTCGAACACACACAATAAGGTACCTAGGAACCAGCAAGACCCAAGCATCACACAGCAACACCCAAGCTATAAAGGTGTAATTGTTGCCCTCATAATTAAACCCTGATCTGTCTGGTATCATTCACCATCTTCCCTCCCATGCACTGAGTTCTGTCTCTACTTCGATAGTCCGTTGAAATTTTAATTAAGTATATTGTGCAAAGGCCAGTACCTTTTGCCTAGGCAGAGCTCAGAAGCCTGTTGGAAAGTGGGTGGAGCTCTGTGGTTTTGTCCGCCTGCCCTCCCTAGATGGCCTATGGCATCACAGGCATACAGCTTCAAAAGGCTCTGCTCAGAAATCCCTCTCCTGGGTATTTTTTTTGAGATTTGAGTAAAGAGCCTCTTTTAAGATGTAAATACCACCTGAAAAAATGTTAAGTCTATTAGAAAGTCACACCTCCGGTGTAACAGTTAGATAATCCAATTTCTACTTAGGAACATAGTGAATGGGTTTGGGAACAGGGTGGTATAATGAGTCATTTTCTCCCTTTCCATTCAGCTGAGACTCTGCAAAAGAAGAGCATTTTCTTTTAACTAGAAACTCTTCATTGTAAGACAAGTTTAAATTCACAGAAGAAGAAGAAAAAAAAAAGTCCTAGAAAGAAGACAGGGTCTCCATACAGCCTGGGCATGGGTCTTCTTATTTTTACTATCTTGCACTAGCACTCATCACAACTAATAAGCCCATAGTGACATGTTACTGAATTTTAGCTACCTCTGGGTTCACTGGACGTCCTTTCTCCATGCTGAGATTCCCATGTAGGGCCTGGAAAGTATATTTCGCCGTCAGGTCTCCACATCGCTGTTTCTCTGACTTGTTTGAGATCACCTTGACAGTTTGAATAGTGCTACTGGTCAAATAGGTTTTGGAAGGTTCCAAGCCTCCATGCATTTATTCTCCTGATGACACTGAGTCTTTTAGAGGAAAAGCACACTAAGGTACAGCGCTGTACTGTGCTATGTAGGGTCCATGTAGTCCACATGAAATTATGGCTGGTAGGGCTGGGTGTCGCTTAATGGCAAAGTATTCACCCACCAAGGACAAGGTCCTGGGTTCAAGCACCAGACCCCCCCCACAAAAAAAAGAAAAGAAATTATGGCTGGTGGTGGTAAACTTGGCTTTTCAGGTTTCCTCACACACTGAAGGCAGTCAGAACTAGCTATCTCCCTCCTTGAATAAAGAATGTCCAAGTAAATTATTTAAGATTTCTTCTTTATGGAAGATTTTTATTTAAATGATTTACCTAAACAGTATGCACTTGTAGATATTTTATCTTATACACTGGGCTACCATCCAACTCTACTTGATGTTTAGGTTGAACAATTCTTCTAGCCTCAGCCATCAGAAGTTTGTCCAGTCGACTTCTATATGCTTTTGACCTGCCTAGCCCCCCCAACTCCCCTCAGAGTGGGGACTGGTCTTTGCTGCTTCTCTATTTTCTGGCATTTTAAGACTCCAGATTTTACCTAAAACCAGGATGCTGACTCTCCAGGAGGGCTTGTTATTACACTGTTATTTCTTCAGGGTCCTCTCAACTGACAGAGAACACACACACACACACACACACACACACACACACACACACACACACACACACACGCACACTTGTCTGTGAACACTTCTAACTGCAACCTTCATCATCTAGCAAACAATTGCCTGAGTACATTTTCAGTGATAGAAATGTCCATAGCCCAGTTCAGGTCGGTTGAATTAGAATCCATGTAACTTGGAAGTAGAGGTGTGGCCCAAGTGATAGAGATGATTTGGGGATGGACACTGGTCAGTAGGGGGGAAAAAAAGTCCAGATAACTAGAGGGCTTGGATTTTTTCAGCCACTGGGCCTCCAGGGAAGTGAAGGAGTCTGGAGGTTGAATTCAATCGACTGGCCATTGATTTGATTGGTGGGTCAATGGTGATTGTAATGAAACCTTCATAAACAGGGACCTCACTGATTGGAAGACATATCAATGGGTGGCAAGTTGGCCTGCCCCACGAGGACAGGCACTCCCACACTTGGGGCACTCCCCAACCTTTGTACCCTACTCTCCTCTGGTTGTGTGTGTCCTATATAGTAAGGACATGACATTAAATTAACCACAGGACTTGGCTAAGTTCTGCCAAGTCCTTCTAACAGACCACTACACGTGAAGAGAGTGCAGGAATCCCCCCAAAAAGTCCTTCTAACAGACTACCACATAGGAAGAGAGTGCAGGAATCCCCCCAAAGGATCATCAACTAGACACAAGTGCCAGGGTGCTAGGGGATCCTATTACTGAGTAGAATCTGAGGTCAGGGAAGAACTGGGGTGGGGCAAGGTTCCTTATTAACTTATAGACCAGCTGCTAACTTCAAGTACTTAACATCAGCACTGAAAGGCTGGAAGGATACAGGTGAAGGTTGTAGAGACAAAAAAAAGAGCATCTGACTCGTGTGTAAAATTACCAGCACAGGCCGGGAGTTTGGCCTAGTGGTGAAAGTGCTTGCCTAGCATGCATGAAGACCCGGGTTCGATTCCTTGGTACCACATACATAGAAAAAAGCCGGAAGTGGTGCTGAGGCTCAAGTGGTAGAGCTCCAGCCTTGAGAAAGTCCAAGGACAGTGCTCAGGCCCTAAGCTCAAGCCCATGACTGGCAAAAAAAACCAAAACCAAACAAAAAAAAATTACCAGCACAATCCTTCAGAGACCAAACTTGAGTGGTTTCCATGTAAATATTTGGATTCATATTCAGAGTGGGATGTATGCCAACAGGGGAAAAAAAACTTCAGTTATTTCTATTAATCTTTATGTTAATAACGGTGTTGTTATTTTTAGTTTTAAATTGTCCCTTCACACATATAAATAGATATCACACACATACAAGGCTTGTGTCACGTTGTACCTAAGTGAAAACACAAGCAAATAGAAAATCAAAACACATTTTTTTAAGGAGTAACTTTTATCTGAACCAAGAATATATCGGCCTGGATCCAGGACTTATGTTCTTTTTACTAAAACAGTGTGTGTTTCCAAACATTGACTATTAGTGTCCCAGCCCATTCGTAATGAATTGTTTCTATATGCAATTCCCTATGAAAAGTAAGTATGGCTACCTGGGAAGTGCTGGATTTTAGGGCTCATTAGGAGATGAGCAAGAGAAACTACAGGCACTTTTTTGTATCTTGAAAGCAGGGAGCTTTAAAAAAAATCAGAGGTTATAAGCTAGGGATTTAGTTTGCCTACCACATGAAAGCCTTCCTCAATGCAGGATGTTTACCTAACATGTGTGAGACCTGAGATCCTCTCATCTCAGCCTTCTGAGTAGCTAGGGTTACAGGTATGAGCCACCGGCACCCAGCATCAAATGTTTTTGTTTTTTGTTTTGCCAGACCTAGGGCTTGAATTCAGGGCCTGAGCATTGTCCTTGGGCATTCCTCAAGGCTAGAGCTCTACCACTTGAGCACAGCACAGCTGTTTTCCATATATATGATACTGAGGAATCGAACCTGGGTCTTCATGAATGCTAGGCAAGCACTCTACCATGCTACTAGCCCCTCAAATGGTTTTTAATAGGAGAACACCTATGAATAAATAACTTGAAATGTGCATCCTTTGGTAATCACTATTTTCAACCACAAGAAGACAAGTAATGCCTCTGGCTGTATGTAAAGGACACATATAGTTTGAAATAAAGGGCACAGAGTATGATGTTGGGAAGAAATATGATTATCATCAGTCAAATCCAGAATATGGGGCATCTGTAAGACAAATAAGCATGTAGAGAAAAGGATATTCGCTATTGTAACTGATGGTCCTAAACCATTACTATAGTTACAATGTAAGGAATTTGAATCTTGCTCTGAAAAAAAAGCCATAACTATATTTCTAAGGCAAATATAGAATGTTGAACACTCACTAAGCAACAGATGAGACATAAGAAATTATTGTCAAATGTCGATGTGGCCTTTAAATGTCTTTATCTGTTATTGATGCATACTAATGTACTTGTGAGTAAAATGCTAGAATATCTTATTTGCTTTAAATTATTATAGAAATAAAAGCTTGGGAGAAGATCTGGACCCAGACCTGTAAATGTTAATGACTGTGGAAGCCACGGGATTAGTGCCTGGAAGTTTATTATATAATTGTCCTACTTTTTGTACACGTTGGAAATTTTCCTATGAAATACTTTAAAAATTAAAAAGCAGGGCCGGGAGTTTGGCCTAGTGGTTAAAGTGCTTGCCTAGCATGCATGAAGACCCGGGTTCGATTCCTCAGTACCACATACATAGAAAAAAGCCGGAAATGGTGCTGAGGCTCAAGTGGTAGAGCTCTAGCCTTGAGAAAATCCAAGGTCAGTGCTCAGGCCCTGAGCTCAAACCCAGGGCTGGCAAAAAAAAAAAGCCAGGTACCAGTGGTTCATATCTGTCATCCTAGCTACTCAGGAAGATAAAATCTGAGGATCACAGTTCAAAGCCAGCCCAGACAGAAATGGCCCAGACAGAAACGTCCTCAAGACTCTCATCTTCAATTAATTACAGAAAAAGCCACAAGTGGTGCTGTAGCTCAAGTGGTAGAGTGCCAGCCTTGAATGAAAGGAGCTAAGGGACAACACCTAGGTCCAGGACTAGCAAAGTAGCTATTCAGAGGCAGAATGAATGAACTCCCACTGAGCTGTGTCCTGTGTTGGGTCTGATGCTAGGATGAGACATACAAAGATACACAATGCATTCATGTCCACTCGATCGTATTACATGTGTTTCAGTTCATAAGTCTGAGAGGCCTCTTAGGAGATTCCCATGTTGGGGACCATCCGTGACAGAACCTGCAGGGAGGACTTCTGCAAATTGTTCATTCTGTCATCTCGTTTAACCACTGTCCTGCCCATCATCCAAGAATCTGAGCCGTTTCTCCTACCATCCTGGGACACCTAGTCTGAAATCCAAAAGGAAGACAAGGCTCTGGAGCTCAACCATGGGCCCCAATCCAGCACCCCACTCCCCACCCCCAGGCCAGGCATCACCACTTCCCAGCCCATCGCCTACAGGAGGAGCAGTTCCTTCAAAGGACATCTGGAGGTCATGTGGCTGCAGTGCCCACTGCGGCTATTGAATTCTGAAGTGGAATGAAAAAGCCATCAACATTGCTTCTCGGTTCATCAGACTGGAAAGCGACGCCCTGCCATTAGAGACTAAAGTCAAAGACTCACGAGGCGCTGAGTTACGCAGTGTGCACGACCATACATACTTGGCAATCTCTCATTTAGGGCTCACTGAAACAGCATTAACTTTCATTTTTCAGGTTATAAGGGGGGTAGGGAGAGAGAGGGAGAGGGAGAGAGAGAGAGAGAAAGACAGACAGAGACAGAGACAGACAGACAGAGAGAGAGAGAGAGAGACAGAGGAGATGTAACTTACCCAAGATCAAACACCATTTAGGATTTTTTATTCATTAATTGAGTTTAAAACAATGTAGGAGTTACACAAAGCACACACCTGCCGGCTAGTTGAAACTGCTGACTACTAGTGTGAGGCCTTTCTTCTATGCCGTGCTAGTGCACCAGTTGCCTCAGATTAAAGCCTTTCTCTCAGATCACTACAATTGCACGTTCTAGAGCCTTGGGCTCTAGAACAAGGAACCCAGGCATCTCGGTTCTGTCTTTCATACGGTGTGGAGTAGCCAACTTAATGTTGGAAACGTACATTCCTTGGGTAAGTACTGTATGCATCAATGCACACACTCATGTCATGTATGTAAGTGTAGACAGAGATGGATGAATAGATCATGACAGGTGCATGGATGGTGTATGCGTTGTGTATGTTTGTACCTAGCTATTTGTAAATACATGTAACAAGTTGAGAAAAGCATCACCAAGCCAATACAGCTTTTTTTCTACCTTAGGAAGGGGAAAAAAAAGTCAAACACTACCAGAAGTTAGAAGACATATACTAATGTTTCTTTTAAATAAGCTTCCAAAAATACAAACAAAACAGATGGCATAATTTAAATATGTATATATATATATATATATATATATCATGTGTAACATCCGTGTACCAATAGCAGTTAATAATCATTAAGCACAAATTCTGTACCCAGGGATTCTTCTCCATGTTTAATTAAGTTTAATTCTCTGCTCGCTACACCCCTGCAGGCACATTCTCCTAACACCACCTTTGAACAGCAGACAGGAAAGGGGCATAGTTTTTAGGCAGCTGCCCTCATCTCACAAAGCACAAATAAATGTCCCACCACCTCTGACCCCCACTCCTCTTCCCCAAACAAGCACTGAGGCCATTTTCTTTTCTGTTTTCTAACAGCATTCTGTGCATAACCAAGCGTGGTTTTAAATGAGAAAAAAATTATATAGAAAGGTATACAGCATAATAAACCCAACACCTACATATCCACCCTCTGCAATTAAAAGTTAATGTTTATTTACATCCGTTAGGGTGTATTTAACATCTAGAATAACACTCAGTAACACTGGAATTTTCCTCGTTGCCTCTCCCAAGTTCACTCAGGCTTTATAGACAGCTTGCTCTTTATCAGCTGAGCAATCTTCTTATTCATGTGTTTGCTGGAGAGATTACTAAAGCCATGTGTAAATCCCATAAACAACATGCAACAACATATAGAACTGTGGTATAGTTTCATCTATTCCCTGCAGCATTTGTTTATCCTTGACATTATTTTCAAAGACCCATTTGGGCTGGCACATACCCATTCATCCATTATCATAGCTCTATGACACAGAATCATGTTCATGTAAATTTTTGTCAATATAAACTCATTTATTGGTCAGAGTATGGATTAATATATACTAGTATGTAATGTATTGATATATAATGTACTAATATATAGCTAGCATGTTTAATATATTTGTAATATACACTCTTATTATAGTATATTATATTATTAGAAAATATGTTTATAGATTATATTTATTTTTTTCCCCAATCTTGGGGCTTAAACTCAGGGCCTGAGCACTGTCCTTGGGCTTTACTCAAGGCTAGTTTTCTACCACTTCCAGCTTTCCTGTGTATGTGATATGGAAGAATAGAGCCCAGGTCTTTGTGCATTCTAGGCAAGTACTTTACCACTGAGTCAAACTCCCAGCCCCTATATTTATAAATGTATTATATTATATACTTACAACACATTATAAAAACATTTAGAATATGGTATAATTATATTATTAAATATAATATATAGTAGTATAGTATATATAGTATATAAATATTATAGTGTATATTACTGGATTGTATATGCTGTAATATATACACTAAATATATTATATATAAATGCATGTACTGTGTATAGATTATACTTCTGTAGACAGATTTATAGATTTATATCTGTAGATTAGTAAATACATTAATTGATTAACATATTAATACATAAATCTAGACCCTAATAGATTAATTTGGTTGATTACTACATTTTAAAATTGAAGTTCATATAACATAAAATATACCATTACATCAACTTTGTAGGATATGTTTTTCAAAAGAACTAATTTCAAAGTAAATTGAGGATTCCCTAACTTAAATATGCCAAAACCAGTAAGGGAGACAGCACTCTCCAGACATGCCTGTCCTTTCAAGTTATATTTCCCAAACCACCTAAACTCAAACGGCTCACAGCCACCTCCATTCAGTTTAGGCTTCATTCTGCTGGAGTTGCTAACTGCCCATCTACATTAGCAAACTCAAAGTGGATCCAGCAATCTAGATTGGCTTCTCTGGACAAAGAGCAATCTATCTTCATTTGTCCTTGAACAAAATGCCATACGGTGAAAAGTAACAAACATCTCTCTCTTACATTCAGAGGAGCTGAAAGTCTGGCACCCAGGTTATCCAGCTTGGCTGCCCTCTGGTGAGAGCTCTTTCTGTATGGAGTCCTTGGTGCTTTCTCGTTATCTCTTTCTTCACAGGTAGAGGAAAGGGGAAGTCTAATCTCCCTTTCTCTTTTTACAGGTCACTGATCTGTCAGGAGGGTCCCCACCCTTGTAATTTCATTATCCTGTCATGACTCCAGCAAAGTCTGATCTCTCAACACCACCACACAGTGGGTTAGTGTTTCGATATATTAATAGGTGGTGCAGGGGAGGGAAAGCATTGGGTCTCCCCGAGGCCGAGCCGAGCCTGGGTGTAAATACACGGCCCATTTGTGCAGTGGGTGCAAAATACGGCGATGAGCTAAATGTCCCCACCCAGTGTCCAGATTCTGGCCCTGGTCTCAGGTGCGGGTACAGAGCAGTCAAGCCATGGCTGCCTGCCTCCTGCTCCAGAAGTGAGGCAAACATTTGCTGCTGGGATGGAAAGGCCTGCTTCTCTGTTTTGTCTGTGAAAACTGCCTCTCATAAATAAGAGATCAAACCAGGAACGCATATCAAAGCAGATGCAGCCAGAGCCGGGCTAGCCAGGAAGGAAGACAGAGAATTATAAAATGAGTCTACAGCCCTTGAGCTGAGCATGACAAGGAAGGAAGAAGCAAAATCACCCCAGAACCTGAGGAATGTGCTACCCAGAGACTGTTCCACTACTAACAGGAATGGATCACCCAACTAATTCATCTGTCTAACCACCCAACGTGGAAAACTGCACCTCTTAGGACACAGAGACCCTGGGAATGGATCAGTTGTATAACCAAACCACCTGGCTACCTTCCCACTCAGCCATGTCAGCAATTTAAGTGTTCAGATCAGTAGAGACCGGAGTTGGAATCCCATTTCCATCATTTACACATTAAAATCACTTCTGGGTTAGGAACTTGAGCCCCACCAATCTACTTTCCAGACCTGTAAAACTGGGATAACGGATTGGGTGCTGATGGGCTCGTGCCAGTCCTCCTAGCTACTCAGGAGGCTGAGATCTGAGGATCACAGTTCAAAGCCAGCCCAGAAAGGAATATCCCTGAGATTCACCAATTAACTACTGCCCCCTCTAAAAGACCAAAAGGAGCGCTGTGGCTCAGTTGACATTGATGCTAGCCTTGAGCAAAAAAAGCTCAGGGACAGCACCCAGGCCCTGAGCTCGAGTGGTGGCATGCACTCACAGGCATACCGGTTTCCTCTGAGTCACGAGACACCTGAGTAGTGAGGTTGACCACACTTGAGGGCCCATGGCTTCAGAGATACCTGCCAACATTTCCTATCCCAGGCCTCACAGAGCTGCAGTGAGGAGGAAAAGCTACATGCTGGGAAATGACCCCCTGGCCTACAGGATATGGTGGGCTCCCTTGGCTTTGCCCTAAGACAGAAAAGGCTCACAAGGCCTTCTTCACCCAAAGCCCTCAGGTCCCATCTGGATCTTAGGAGAACTGATAGAAATCCTGAGCATTCATTCCTGTGGAAGAGCTCTTTCTCTCCTGCATCTAAGCGCAAGACAGCTCTAAGCTGACCTTGGAGTCCCTGGAGTCTAGGACAGCTTCAAAACAGTACATAGAAGAAAGCATGCCCGTTAGGGACCCGCCATTCTGGGTTGGAAAACTGGCTCCATCAGTTGGCCACTTGTTCATGTTACTGAACCCCCAGATTCTCATCAGTAATGAAAATGATGATCCATTGTTTTAAAGCAGACTGTCCGAAACATCTAAGTGAGAAATGGGAAAAGTGAATTTCCTGCACTCAACTGGGGAGAATGCTATGCATGATGAACCTACCAACAGTCGTTGTGATAAAACTGTGGATGAACATTTGCTAACTGTGTTGACTGCTGTTGGCGTCCCCTGCACCCCTGACTATCAACCCATTTTATCTTCTAAAGAACCCTGAGAGAAACCGATAGCTCTCATCCCAGCCACTCAGGAGGCTGGGGTCTGAGGATCATGGTTCAAAGCCAGCCCAGGTAGGAAAGTCTGTGAGACTCTTATCTCCAATTAGCCATAATAAGAAAAAAAAAGCCAGAAGAGGAGATGTGGCTCAAGTGCTAGCCTTGAATAAAAAAGCTCAAGGACAGCACCCAAACCGTGAGTTCAAGCCCAGGACACACACACACACAGAGGAGGGGGGGAGAGGGAGGAGAAGGGGGAGGGAGGGGGAGGGAGGGAGAAGGAGGGAGAGGGAGGGAGAGGGAGGGAGGGGGAGGGGGGAGGGAGGGAGGGAGAAGGAGGGAGAGGGAGGGAAAGGGAGGGAGGGGGAGGGGGGAGGGAGAGAGGGAGAGAGGGAGAGGGAGAGGGAGAGAGGGAGAGAGAGAAGCACAGCAGAGGCAGTGTGATGGTTAGTCTTGAATGGCATCCTGATTGGCTTGGGGGAAACCTAGGAAGTTAGGAAAGGCCACCTTGGGTTGTGTCTGAGTCCTTTCCTGAGAGCAATAACTGAAGGGAAGACCCAATGAAGGGGTAGAAATCTCTCTGAAAGTGAGCAGAATCCTCCCAGGGCCTAATCAGGGTAAGAGGAAAAAGGGAAAGGAAGCCACCTCAAGCAAACTTTCTCCTTCTCCCTCCCTTCTCTTCCTCATCCTCTCAATCCCTCCCCTCTCCTCTTTGGCCACCAGGACATAACTTGCTTTGATCTTTCCTGCACCATTCCTACCAGAATGACCTTAAGCACAGAGCAAATGCCTTTTCTCTTAGGTTGTTTTCTCTGTTGTTTGTCCCAGCAATGAGAACTTAATCAACAGGGAACATGCTTGGGTATCTCTGCTTTGTAGGAAACTGAGGCACAGGGAAGCGGCAAGCCTGTGGTCAAGGGCAAGGGCAAGGTCACAAGATGATAGGAGCCCGCATCAGAATTCAAGAAAGCCATCTAGCCTGGAGCCATGCTTCTTAGTCCCTCTGTTGTTCTTCTTTCACCTGCTCTTCAGCCAGAGGTGGCCTTAGACGTGGCAAAGCCCCACATTAACTCGGGCACGCTGCCACTTTTGTCTTTGCATCACTTGGTTCAAATATTCTGCCCCTGGCAGAACATTTCCCTACCTCACAGGCATCTTGGCAACAATTATAAACTTCTTATTAAATTCTTATTAACTCATTAGAGAATTTAAAAAAAAAGCACTGCTCAAATTAACCACATCAACCATTAGTCTTCTCTCAGTTTGTGAATCCCATTTGCTCTCAGGAATAACAAGGAATGAGATCAGATGATAAATGATAGTATTTATGGGCTGTTTGGGTTGCAATTTCTCCCAGTGTGAGGGTTTAAAATCATTGGTCCTGAGCTGATCAGATTAAATCATGTTAGGTATGGCTCAAGCCTTCACATGGCTTCTTCTGAGCATTATTTGTTCTAAGTAAATATTATTTGATAATATGCAGATTCCCAATCCTACAAATAAATTTCCCCAAAGCAGTGTCTTCCATACTTACCGTGACTCTTGGGTTGCAAGAAACATAACTAGAACTGATTTGAACCAAAAGTAAGGAAGGGAAAGATTGATCGTGCTGTGTAAGAGCAGGAAGATGGCTGGGGGCTCAGATATGTAATCTGAGCTACAGAGAGGCTGAGACCTGAGGATCTTGGTTTGAAGCCAGCCCAAGCAGGAAAAGTCTATGAGACTCATCTCCAATTAACTATTCAAAAAGCCACAAGTGGAGCTGTGATTTAAGTGGTAGAATGCCAGCCTTGAGTGAAAAATCTCAGGGACAGTGCCCAGGCCTTGAGTTCAAGCCCTTGTGCCAGCAGAGAAGAAAGACAGAAAGAGAGAGGAGAAAGGTGGAAGGGAAGGAAGAGAGGGAGAGGGAGGAAGGGAAGAGAAAACAAAGTGAGGCAAAGAGAGGGAGAAAGAAATCAAGAGAAAAATAGAGGAAGAGAGAGAAATAAAAGGAGACAGAGAGAAAGGCAACAGACAAGAAAATGGCTTAGTAGTTTCTTTAAAAGCATACATTTGCCATGTAACCAGCTTTCCCATGCCCTTGTACTTTTAAGAGAAAGACTATGAAAGTCTATGTCCACAAAAAGATATATAGCCAAATGTACAAGACACTATTACTCATCATTTTCAGTCAGAAATTGAAAGTTGGGGGGGGAGAAACCACCCAACAACAGACAAATGGATCAATCATGAACTACTGGACTATTGATGTGAGGATCAACAGAAACATATCTTCAAATTATTATGCTGAATTAAACAAGCCAGACCAAAACACAGAATACATATTGTAGAGTTCCCTGGACACAAAATACTAGAAAATAAAAATTACTTGTGACGGAAACAGATCGGTGGTTGCCTGGGGTTTAGAGGGCAATGAAGAGAAAGGCCTCAAAGGGGCTCCAGGACACGCTGGGATGCTGTGGATCTATTCACGGTATTGGTGGTGACTCAAGGAACATCCTCTAATGACACACGTGAAAACGTACACAAGCTATTACATCAACCGCATCTCCTTAAAGCTGAAGAACGAAAGAAAATAGTGGGTCACACCACCAACAGCCTTCATTTCAAACAGCAGATAGGATACACGGAAAGACTGTAAACCCCACCCCGCTCATCTCTTTCTCAATTCTCCATGACGGCCTGGGCACCTCTGCAAGGTAACCTTGTCCCAACTACTGCACATGTGAGGACCTTGGGTGCTGGCAACACTAGGAGCTCAACAATCAAGAAGGCCCCCACTCTGCTTTGGTCTGTCTGCACAAGACCACAGATAGACTCTACATGCCTGTGTTTCCCTTCAGGCCACTACTTAGAAATGGGAGGAGGGAGGAGGAAAGGGAGGAGGAAGGAGGAGGAAGAAGGAGGGAAGAGTAAGAAGGAGGAAGAAGGAGGGAGGAGGAGGAAAGAGGGAGGGGGAGGAAGGAGGGAGGGGGAGGAAAGAGGGAGGGGGAGGGGGGAGGAGGAGGGAGGGGAGGGGGAGGAAGGGGGAGGGGAGGAGGAGGGAGGGGGAGGAGGAGGGAGGGGGAGGAGGAGGGGAGAGGAGGAGGAGGACAAGGACCACGACAACAACAACAACAAAGAAGGAAGGAGAGATAGGTAGAGGGAGAAGAAAGAGAAGGAAGATGAGAGGGATGGTGAGAGAGAAAGAATTGGCCCTATTTGAGATGTGTATTCACCCCTGTCGTTGGGAGGTAGGTCTAGTTCCAGAAGAAATAGATACCCAAACACAGTCTCAAAAGGGATTCATCGTAAGCCAAAACTATATTGCAATTTTTTTTTATCTCTTCTACTGAGAACGATGAAAGGACTGACGCTGATCAAGATGCATGTGCTCATAAACTGACATGTGGAAGTGAAACTCCTTTGTACAACGAGTGAAAGATTATAATAAAGTTACAATAAAAATATAACGGCTACAAATATGTATTTAAATCACGCAATTTTGTTAGTGTAGGCAAATCAACTGTTGACTGAAATATTAGGTGGTAAATGGCTGACATTAAGTGTGAGGTCTGACACGGCCAATGCTACTAAACAGTAAATTCTATCTGACCCCGAGTGACTCCAGGTTGTGCCTTTTGCCTCAATCCAAGTGTTTTCTATGAGTTGGGCATGATCTTGCACACCTGTAAGCCCAGAACTTGAGAGGCTGAGGCAGAGAACCTCAAATTCACTGTCTCAAAAGACACAAAAGGACAGCAAGCAAACATTATTTTCTGTACCACACTCTGTTCTCAATTTCTCAAATTCTTGATCTAAATTTAAAACATTCGCCTAGGTCTTGAGTTGAGCTCTCAACACCAAAAAAAAATGAAAACAAGAAGAAAACCCTGATAATCATTCCATATTTTTAAAAAATCTATCTTTGTGGCCTTCAAGTCCCTGAGGTCAGCCTTGTACAGAAAACAGCAGAGGAATGGGTAGCAAAAGACTGAAGGTTACCCCAAAACTACTTCCCAGGATGCTCTTTACAGGCAGGGGATGGCATTGCTTTTCAGTTGCCAAAGCACATTTCCAACATACCAGACACTGGTGAGTCACCTCATAGTTCCTGTGGTTTAGGCCCAGCTTACCTGGTCTGCAGCTTGTGGACCCCGTGTCCAGACAGCCGCGTGACTGGAGAAGAGTCTGCTGCTGCAGAGACATCATCCCCTTGATGGCTGGCTGATGGAGTTCACTTTGAGGCTGCATGACGAAGGGAAAGGCCAGAGACGTGAGGTACCCCCAACCCTTCAGCCACTCTTCTTCCATCTAGAAATGCAAGGGCGTTGTCATGTAAAAGGGCAGGGCTTACAGACTGCCTTGCAGCTGTGAAAAAAAAAATCAACATGAGGGCGAAAGGCTTTGAAACCCAGCCATCAAACAGCAACTTCCCTGTTCCTGGAGATCTGTAGGAGAGCTCTTTCTTGGGGTGCACCTGTAGAACCTTCGAGTCTAATCTAAAATACCCTGTCAAGAAGAAGCTGAGGAGCAAGCACAGCCCAGGTAGAAGAGAAGAAGCATGCCGCCATCAGCGGGCTTCGCAGTGGATCAGAACTCTTTAACCCTTGCACCTGGACTGGGACCAGGTGGGGTTGATTCTACCAAGACTCTGCTTGTAAACAACCCACACCTCTAGTTCCCCTGCCCTGGCCAATCAGATGAAAAAGCCATCACTCCTGGCCAATGGACAGACAGGTCTTTTGGTATGCTCTTGTCTCCAACCTTCAATAAAGCCATTGTTTTTCCTTTCAAAGAGCATGTGGGGCCTGTGACCTTCACATGGTCACGAATTCCATCCTTGCACCCTTCCGTTACTTGAAGCTTCTCTCCCTCCCTCTCTCTTGTTCCTCTCTCTCGCCCCCGTCCTGTTCCCCCTCCATTTTTCTATTTCATTCTCTCTCTACTGAAGTTATCCTGTGTCGTCTCTCCCCTCTGTAGTAAATCTCTCTCTACTTCCTACTATACTCTTTTAAGGACCCCTTGGTTGGCTACATAGGAGCTAGTTTTTGTTTGGAGAGTAAGCTTAAGGAATTATCTAATATTCTCCTGTGTGTGTTGTGTTGTGTGTTGAGACTTGAACTCAGGCTTGGGCACTGTCCCTAAGCTTTTTCCTTTTTTTTTTTTTTTGCTCAAGGCTAATGCTCTACCACTTGAGCCACAGATCTACTTTTGGCTTTTTTTTTCAGTAGTTAATTGGAAATAAGAGTGTCAGGTACGGGGCCGGGAGTTTGGCCTACCGGTAGAGTGCTTGCCTAGCATGCATGAAGACCCAGGTTCGATTCCTCAGTAATACATACATAGAAAAAAGCTGGAAGTGGTGCTGTAACTCAAGTGGTAGAGCACTAGCCTTGAGAAAAAGACTAAGGATGGGCCAGGAGTTTGGCCTAGTGGTTAAAGTGCTTGCCTAGCATGCATGAAGACCCGGGTTCAGTTCCTCGGTACCACATGTAGAAAAAAGCCGAAGTGGTGCTGAGGCTCAAGTGGTAGAGCTCTAGCTTTGAGAAAGTCCAAGGACAGTGCTCAGGCCCTGAGCTCAAGCCCAGGACTGGCAAAAAAAAAAGAGAAAAAGACTAAGGACAGTGCTCAGGCCCTGAGTTCAAGCCCCATGACTGGCAAAAAAAAAGTCTCAGGTACTTCCTGCCCAGGATGGTTTTGAACCATAAGCTACCTGCTGAATTACAGAATGCATACCTGTCCAACGGGCCCGTTAGACTACCTTCTTTCTACATCAGAAAGAAATGTCCCACAAACATCCTTGGAATGGAAGTGATGGTTTCTGGGTCCATCTTGAGTCTTGGTACAGGACACCAGTAAAGAGAGGAAAATAGGAAAAGACTCTTGTTCCACATCACTGAACCTAAATAGAGTTCATGCTGTAGGGACATTAAAATTCTTGTCCTTTTCTTTTCCCCCTCAAGCCTTTTATGACTTCTGATTTCCCATCTGAGCGAGATGATGAAGAAGAAGCCTCCTATAAAGACAAGAGCGGGCAGAGACAAAGCAAGCCCTGAAACTTCTGGGATACACATAAATGCCGGGTGCCTAAGGATGTTTAAATTTCAGACAACCAACGATTCTTTTTTTTTTCTTTGAGGGCAAGTAGGATCTAAATATTGCATGAAACAGACTTCTTTTGGCAAAATGATTCACAGTCTATCTACAGTTCAGATCTAACCGGGTATCTTGCACCTTACCTGACATCTCTGCTCTTTTCCTCCATTCGCACCCAGCTGCCAGGTGTGCCAGGGTCTAGACAGCATCTCAGCTGATGCTGACTCGACTGCAGAGACCATGCCCCGAACCACAGGCCAGACCACGGTGGTTCCGTTGACACTGCGTCCTGACACGCAATCACCTTGGGTTGTCCATTTCTCAGTGTGTGAAGAGCAGGCATCGAGGGGAACCATCAACCAGCAATCCACCTCATAGACATTGTAGCCCTCCTCTTCCTGGGGACCCTGGAGAAAGCAGTGATCTGAATGAGTTCTGAGCAGACTCCCACAGGGGACAGGGACCTGCTTGGATGGTAGAAGGCAACCCTAGGGTCCTTATGAGAATACTAATGTCCTCAGACCCCTGCCAAATGAAATCACATGGTGGAGGGTGGGGGACAGGGGCTGGGTGTCTGGCTGGCCTCAACACCTGTGCGGAAATAGCAGCAATTCTTCAGGACCTGGAATCCAACTGGAGAGTATGATGAGAGATTGCCTTCAGCAATATAGTGGATTCTAAGACACTGGACCAGCAGCGACATCTCCGGCTACTTGATTCCCCAAGCATGGCCTTGCTTCCTCTGTTCCTCACCTTTAGATTTCTTTTCTGCCTAATGCCATCAGCCACCTTTTCTGTCGTCTCTTGTGCCACAGAAACTCCGGCTGCTACACTTCTGCAGGGAAAGAATGAATTAAATTATATTACATTGGAGTTTTAGAGAACTTTTGTTTTGTCACAAGTCTAGCTTTGTTGGTTTTTTTTTGTTTGTGTGTGTGTGTGTTGTTGTTGTTTTTAAAATGAAGTCTAGAGAAACATTACCAACCCACATAAGTTTCTTGTTCTCCAGAGCTGACGACACAGATAATGAAGCCTAATGTTGATAATGATTGTTCTAGACAAAAGATAGCAGGGAGGATGGAGGGAGGGAGGAAGAGAGAGAGAGAGAGAAAGAGAGAGAGAATCATAATATTTTTAAAAAGTATGTCATGGGTTGCATTCATTTGGACACAAATAAGAAACCAGGCAGATACCAGGAGACCAGACTGAGTATTTTAAGTTTGTCATGCTTGAATAATGGATTATTGTGTGCAGGCCGATGATGGAATAATTCCACCAATCCCAACACTCTCCCCACCACCACCAGAAAAAAAAAATCATGCACTTTTCCCCTGCTGCCAAATACACAAAGAAAGCAGGACACCAGAATGAAATCTGTGCCGTAGGGAAGGAGTCCATTTCCTTCTCCTCTTGGGACTTCTCAGCAGGTAAATATTGATTACATTTTCCCAGTACCTCGAGCCATTATTTCTGATATGGCCACCTGCTCCCAGATATGAATTCCACATACCCACCCTCTGCCCCTCCCCCAAGGTCTCCATAAGGATAGCACATCAACTGAGGAGAAAATTCTTTTTTTCTCCTGAAGAAGCTTGGCAAGAAAGACCTCTAATTGGGAGCATTTAATCCCTGTCTCTAATACTTGTTTCCTCAGAAAATGACAACACGTGTCCACCCCGCAGATCGTTCTTCACCTCACACCACACCTGACGTTTGACAAGACAGGGACACCAGGCGAGGCCCAGAAGGTAGGACCAGGCTGGAAGACAACAGTGTCAGAGGCCTGGCACTTTTTGGTTCTCAGATGAATTATTGATGTCGCCTCAGGGATTTGTGGAGCGGCAGCGGTGGCAGGGGTGAGGAGACGGCTGGTGGTTTGTCCTGGAATTGGCACAAGGGCTGGTAATTAAGCCTGCTGACACTTCCAGGGTACCAATACTACTGCCAGCTGGCTGTCAAGTGCCCACCGTCTGATCCTGCCATCCACAGGAATACATTGTGGGCAAGATTTATGCACGGCCGTCTGTGGACGTCTGTCTCCTGACACTAGCTCTGTGGTCATGAGGGGGTGGGAGTGTTGGCTGTGTATGGCCTCAGTGAACCCTCCAGCTGCTGAGTCTAAGTGCTAGCCCAGCTTCCAAGAGCATGTAGTAAAATTCCACTGCAGAAGGCAGGCCATGGAAGGAATGGTTCTGCTCTAGGTTGGGTTCCACTCAGCACCATAGAGCCAGCACCCTAGAATTACTCCACACCTGCAAGGCTGCATTTATCCACTAGCTCCATCTGCTGCTGGGTGACTTCCAGGGACGTTCACTCTGGACGCTGCCAGCTCGTCCTTCACCCTGAGCATCTGCCTGCAGGACAGAAGAGCCCTCAAGAAGACAGCTGCCTAGTGGTAGAGTGCTTGCCTAGCATGCATGAAGCCCTGGGTTTGATTCCACATACATAGAAAAGGCCAGAAATGGTGCTATGACTCAAGTGGTAGAGCATTAGCCTTGAGAAAGCTCAAGGACAATGCCCAGGCCCAGGACTGGCCAAAAAAAAAGAAAACTAAAAAAGGAACCAATAGCCAACACTAGGTGACTGTGATTAGTTAAGCATGCTCTATGCATCCATCCAATGAAATACAACTCAGTCAAGAAGACTGAGTATATATGTGCAAGCATTGAAGAAAAGTTATTGATTTGAAAAAATAGATCACAAAGTTGTATATTCCATACTATGATTATGTCCAGTGGGGTTTCAAATATATTGAGGGGGATGCTATTCCTGTGTCATTTCATTTTCTCACCTCTAATTTTATAAAAGGTTCAATTCTGGGGTTTAAGAAACTCAATAACACAATGAATTCTCTTTTCAGTACCATGAATTACCTTTTCACTTGGATTGCAAGAAAGACACTCATATAACTGAGATTGACCTCAGGAGAGCAGAGAGAAAGGGAGAATTGATGACTGGTTTTTCCTCCCCTGCCCTTGCCTATTTGTTTACTTTGTTATTTGTTTCTTTATTTAGAACCAGGGTTTAAACTCAGGGCCTTGGGCTCACTTCACTTGCTTGTTTGACTGACACTCCAACTCAAGCTAAGCCTCCAGCCTGACTTCTTCCTGAATATTTTGAAGATGGAGTCTCACGGGCTTTTTAGTCTGGATTGGGCTCATAACACAATCCTCTGAGTTCAGCCTCCTGAGTAAGCGCGAGCTGCCAGTAGCCAACTGGTTCTTTCTTTGCACTGTTTCTCCCCTCTGACCTTGGCTTTTTTTGTTTGGATGGACCCCTCCATCTTGCCACCCTCCACCACGCTCACCCCCAATTCTGTGTAATTTCCAATTTCATTCAGAAAGGAAAGCCAGGATGTCAAACTTCAAACTAAGAGGTGCTCTATGTTTCACACTCATTGATAATCTTTCCCAGTGTACAGTTCATTTGAGGCACCCCAATTCCTTTCCTCTGGTCTGCTGTCAGCTCTGTCCTGAAGAGTTAACGCTCTTTTTGAAATAGAGTCCAAGAGAGTTGGGCCCAAAAGAAGATAAGCATATGTTTGTGCAAGCTGGAAAATTGTCCTATATGGAACAGAGTCAAAATAAATCAATAAAAGCAGTTTTGGGCAGGCACGACAGAGAAAAAAACTGTTAATTACTAGTATTACCATTGATAGCTATTCATTTGAGACTTTTTTTCAGTAAAGGCAATTGTTTGCTCCTGTTATATAACCAAAATCAAGAGAATTTACAAAGAACGAGAGAGGGGGAAAAATCTTCTCAGCTGAAACTCAGACAAAAGGCTTGAAGGGAAAATGAGACAAGCGATATTTTCTGGGGATTTACTGAGACAAATCAGCTCAGAAAAGACACAAACCTGTTCGTTTCATCCCAACACCATCCATTCTCATCTGGTTTTATTCCTTGCATATAAATTTCAAGTTTGAAAGGACCCAGATATAGAACCTTTTAAGATACTTCTCCACATTGAAAAGATTTCCTCCTTCTCAAAAGGGATTTTTGTTCTTAGCCGAATCCTTTGAAAAAAATTATATATATATATATATATACATATATATAATTACACATACACATACACAGCCAAATCCTGAAGATCTCTGTAGTCCCAAAGACCTGAGTTCAATATCTATTTCTACTCCAACAAGGCTCCATGACAGTTGACAGTTTGCAAAGGGTTGTCTAAACATCTCTGCTCCTGTGTAAAGTGAAGATAATACCCACCCACAGAACCATGCCCATCTAATCCTGCTTGAGGCCCTCCAGCTCTCAGCGTCCAGTCAGAGACAGGAAGTGACTTGAGCATGTCAAACAGAACTATAATGTAGGGGAACTGTTACATAAATAATAAAAGACCTAAGCCCCGAACAGAACCATGAGGCAACTCCGTGTTGGTGAAATAGCTCTGCAAGTCTAGTTAGAGGTTGTAAAGATTCCATGGGAAAGCATAGCAATTCTTTTTTTTTTGCAATTTTTTATTGTAATTAGTAAAAGGGTTACATGATATTTGCCAGATAGAAGGTGCATTAATTCACGTACATTGATACCCTTTCACATGTCTTGGTACCCATTTCCCTACCCCCCACCTGTCTTGGTTTTCCCCCCTTCCCTATCAAATAACCAAATACAAATAAATTCAATATATCAGATAACAAAGTGAGATACTATAACAATATGAGATAACCAAGAGACAGCAAAGGAGATGAGAGACAACATAGTACATTAAGGACAACAATTATTCGTTATATGGCTTTTGTTTCAATATCCTGGAGGTCCTTTCAATTAGCTTCATACTATATGGCCTTATGTATCAAGGTTTTGCTCTATTGCAAATCTCAAAGCATAGTAATTCTAAATAAAGACTGGGGATGTCATTCCAGTAGAGTGTTTGCATAACAACTGCAGGGTCCTGAGTTCAAGCCCCAAACTCAATTTTGAGTTCAATTTTGCTGGTTCTGGGGCTTGAACTCAGGGCCTGGGCTCTGTCCCTGAGCCTCTTTGTGCTCAAGGATAGTGCTCTACCACTTGAGCCACAGCACCACTCCCTCGAGGGATATTCTTATATAGTTTCAGCACCCAGAAGAGCCATAGAGCTTTTCCTTCTAGAAACCAGAAAGACAGTGGGGTCATATTGGCCATCTTTGATCACATGACCTCCCTGGACCAATCCCATAGATGCAGAGAAATGGACTGGATTGGTATATCTATCTGCCTGTGGATCAGATTGATCTCTATCCAAACCACCTGGACTAAAATAATAGTAATAATAACAACAGCAGCAACTATCACCATCATCAAAGTAGTATTAACCGAAAGGGAAGGAAAGAGATCCTAAGAGGTAAACTAAGAGGTGTCAACCTTCACCAAGACAAAAAACAAGTAACTCTTTTTGATCATAATTTACTTGAATATTTAATATTTTACTACTTTTCAGAGAATAGTATCTCTAGTGCACAAATGAGAATAGCAAAGTTGCAAGAGTTTAAGGAAGTTACCCAAGGTCCCAGAGTTGGAAAATGGTTGTGCTTAGGCTTGAACCCACCACATGTCTCTACTATTAAAACTCATGTCTCTTCTTCTACACCATGCTGGTATCTTACTGAGTAGCAAGCATGGAGCATGAAATAATCCAAAGTGATTGCTTGGGGGCCAGTGAATGTCTTAATCTTCACTGTTAAATACTAAAATCTGCATGTGCACGTGTGCTCATTTCCTGGGGTCATAAATTGAATATTCACTCCCTTCCATTTCCCATTAAAACATAGCATGAATTAAAGGGTTTCATTTTCATCACTCAAATAGAGACCTTAAGCCCCATGCTGGAGGCTTACCCCTGTAATCCTAGCTACTCAGGAAGCTGAGATATGAGGATCATGGTTCAAAGCCAGCCTGAGATATGAGGATCATGGTCTGGAAAGTCCATGAAGCTCTTATCTCCAATTAACCAACAAAAACCTGGAAGTGGAGCTGTGACTCAAGTGGTAGAATGCTAGCCTTCAACAATTTAAAAAAAAAAGCAGCTCAGGAACAGTGCCCAGGCCCTGAGTTCAAGGCCCAGTACTGGCAAAAATAATAATAAAATAATAATAATAATAATAATAATAATAATAGTTTATCCTTTACCGATTGATGGATCTCACACATACTTAGAACTCCAACTACCTGGTCCTCAACCCAATGAAGTTACAGGGTTTGCTCTAAGAGTGTAAAACTTGAGTCATGGCATCTCTGGTCATAAAAGAAATGCAAATCAAAACAACTTTAAGATTCCACCTCACTCCATTTAGAATGGCTAGGATCAAGAAATCTAATAATAACAGATGCTGGAGGGGAGGTGGACAGGAGGGATCACTACTACACTGTTGGTGGGAGTGCAAACTTGTTCAACCTCTATGGAAAGCAGTATGGCAGTTCCTCAAAAGACTAAATATAGAGCTTCCCTATGACCCAGCAATTCCACTACTTGGCATTTACCAATCGTCCAGAAACAAGGACCTACTAAATCCACTAGCACAACAATGTTCATTGCAGCACTATTCACCATAGCAAAGATATGGAACCAACCCAGATGTCCCTCAGTTGATGAGTGGATCAACAAGATGTGGTATTTATACACAATGGAATTCTATGGTGCTCTCAGAAAGAATGACATCACCCATTTGTAAGGAAATGGAAAGACTTAGAAAAAAATCATATTAAGTGAAGGAAGCCAGACTCAAAGGAACATAGGCTCAATGGTTTCCCTCATTTACAATAATCAGTAGAAACCTTGGGCTCTCCTAGGAGAGGTTCACAATAGAGCAAAACCTAGATACATAAGGCCATACAGTATGATGCTAAATGAAAGGATCTCTAGGATATAGAAACAGAAGCCATATAATGAGTGATTGTTGTCCTTTTGCTGTCCCTTTATCTCATATTGTTACAATATTTCACCTTGTTATCTGATATATTTTATATACGCTTAATTGAAATAGGAGAGGGAAGGGGGAAAATCAAGATGTATGGGGAGAGGGGGAGGGAAATGGGAACCATGACATGAGAAAGGGTATCAATATTTATGAAGTAATGTACCTTCTATCTGATGAATATAATGTAACCCTTCTATTAATTACAATAAAAATATATGAAAAAAATTGAGTCATGGCCAGGCTTCCTCCAGGTCCTTCAGAAGTGAAACTCCAGTTGTTCAGGTCTATCACCTTTCTTGAGTACATTTCCCCTCAGTCATTTACTGTGATCCGATACCCCAAGGACCCTTGTTCAGAAATGGCAGGGCGCTGTCACTGCCAACTGCAGGGAGAGCTCCTTCCTATAGCTGTTACAGGCCCCCTTGTCTCCTTCCTGCATCTGCACTTGGGACCACAAGAGGCAACGTGCACAATGGCAATCTCTTAATAGGATTATATCTTTTTCTGCACATCCCATCTCTAGGGATTATTGTCATTTGTCTCCTGCAAATGACAATCCAGCTTCTCCGGGCTCCCTGGTTGCTGGGGGAGAAATGTTACCGCACAGCTTGTGTCGGATGATGTTTTATAATCATAGCAGAAATCCAATATTAATAGAACTGTCTGGGTAAAAAGGTGCGTGCGCTGTTTGTGGAGCCACACGGGTATCCCTGATGTCTGGAAACACCCCTCCCCCGCGATTTCTTTACTCTGGCATTTCTCCTGTAGACATAAAATTTTAAATCAAGTTGGACCACAGGCACATATGGGACTATTATGAGGACATCCTGCTTACTCTCCCACAGTCCGACAGACACTTTGCACTGCCAACCCTTCATAATGCTCAATGGTGTTTACCATTTTTCCTAAGATACCCTTCTTTTTAATCCCTGCTTGTCCAAACACATCCTCCTCCGATTGCCTTCCGAGAGCACCTCACTCCGCAATGGTGTTTGACTTCCTGGTGGCAATGAGTCTCCAACTCCTTTGTGACCATTGCCTGTATTTTTCGCCTGAACCTCTTTTAACCGCTCACAATTATGGGGGCAGGGGGAGTCAAGGTCCTGGCCCTTGATCTAAACTTCATCCTAACTTAGAAAAGAATGGGGGCTGAGAAGGATGAAAATGTTCCCCTCTCTCTATTAGTCCCCTCAAACACCCCTCACCCCCAACCACCCAGCTGGGGGGACTATGACACTCCTCCCAAAAGAGTGGCCCACACAGCCACGGTTATAGCAAGAGCTCTTGAGAGTAGTAGTGGGGCTGGCCCACAGATCTCACACTAAGAGAATGGGGTTTGTTGTTCTGTTTCCCTGAAAAGAAAGAGAGGGTCAGAGAGGTTACTGGTTTGCCCAAGGTCACTGAAAGGGAAAACCACCATTAGAAATCCTAGCTTGTCTAAACCCAGCAGCATCTCAGGGATATGATTCGTACAGAGCCTCTGATGGTGGGTGGAGGGGTCCGTTACAAAAATCTCTTTTCCAATTTGACACAAGATGTCCAAGAGAAAGCCTTCCTTCACAGAGTTAAAAAAAAATCAATGATGTGAGCCCATCCTGGAGTCCCAGCTGGGCTTGAGATCTCAGCACTGCCCTTCTTACTCCATGTCTCCTGACCCCAGTGAACAATTTGGAACCAAGTTACAATTTCCTTTTCATTCTCATTAAGCAGAATACTCCTCTTTAACAACCCTCCCTAAACCACCCCCCATCTACAACCCTCCCTGAGCTTTGCTTGACTATAAAGCGCTCCATTTCTCTGTGATCTTTATGTCCTTAAAAATTACAACATGCTGGCATAGGTATTTAATTATTGAAAGGAGATGTGCCTTGTAAAATATTGTACCTGCAGGTTTGCTCATGCAAAGTAAGGATGGATTCCACTTGGCCAGACAAAACCTTTGCTATGCTAGAGCTTTGTTCTGGAATAAATCTTGGTTTGTGAAATATGCATCCTATAAGAGCACTTCTGGGTTCTGCCTAGAACTGGCCAAACTAAAACACCTTTCCCTTTTTTAAATGAAACTAAACCTTGCTTTTACATAATACTGAGCTGACCCCCTCCTAGGCTGGGAATTTAAAGAACACTTTTAGGGGTAGGGAAAAAAAAACAGATGTCAGATGATCCATCACAGAGTTTCTTTTCCAAGGCTGGAAAGAGCTCCACCACCACACTAAGGATAAAAGGCAACAGATAAACGTCAAAGTTTGAACTCTGCTCAAAGACATACAAAAGCTTAGGTTGCAGGGAAAGCTCTCTGTGCTGTCCAATATGATAGACATGCTGGTACCATCCAATATTATTGGTTTTGACTTCTAATCCATGGATTTGACTTCAGATGTGTCTGGAATATCCAAAGCAGTGGAATTTCAATTTTACATCATAATGTAATCCATTTAGATTTAGTTGCATGGAGCATCATGTAATTCAGGCTTATCCTATTGGACAGTGAATGCAATTACTGATCAATATTCCTAAAGAACATAGAAGTAAACATGCTCAAAAATATTTGCCAGTGGAATCTGGTAATTTAGAAGAAGGATGAAAGAGCATGATTGAATCAGATTTGTCCTGGGGAATTCAAGGTTGGTTTAGCAGAAGAAGGAAGGGAAGGGAAGGGGAAGGGAGGGGAGGGAAGGGGAGGGGGAGAGAGAGGAGAGGGGAGGGGGAGGGAAGGGGAGGGGAGGGGAAGGAAGAGGAGAAAGAAAGAAAAAATAAAAAAAGAAAGAGGGAAGGAGGGAGGGAGGGGAAAGGAAAGGAAAGGAAATCAATGTCAGCGATTTAGTGGCACAAATTCATGGAATCCCAGTACTCACAAAGAGGAAGCAGGAGGATCACAAATTCAAGGTCAGACTGGGATATAGACCGAGAACCTGGCTCAAAGAAAAAAAATCAGGTATGGTAGCGCATACATGTAATCCCAGCTGTGTAGGAGGATTCAAATTAAAACCCTATCTGAAAAATAATCAACCCCAAAAGAGGGCTGGGGGCATTGCTTAAGCAGAAGAGTGCTTGCTGAGTAGACATGAGGCCCTGAGTTCAAATTCCAGCAAAAAAGGAGAGAGAATACTTACCTGACTTGAAAAGTAACCTCATATGTGGTAAGAGTTCTATTAATACTAATTAGAATCAGCTCTATTAACCTTAGCTCATGAATATATTGCTATACTATGTCATTAATGTTATTAATATATCATTCATAGTATATTAATAGGAATACACTCATACTAACTTATTCCTGTTAAATACTGTTTAGGATTTCACTGTTCCCTTTTCTTAGGCTGTGAGTGTTACACCTCCCTGAGATTTTTTTTTGTGTAACAAGAGGCTCCCCTGACACTGAGCCTCATGTGTTCTGAGAGTCCGGGGATCCCCAGATCTGGGCCCCCCGCCATGCCCCACATGGGCTGGCTTCTCCAACACATGCAGCTGCTCTGTTGGCTGACCCAATCCAGGCCAGTGACTCTGCTTCTCTCCTGCTTGCCTCAGCAGTTTTGCTTCCCAGCCGTCCACACTCCCAATGGCTCCAATACGTCCAAAGATGAGCACTTCCAAACCCTGAATTATTTACATCTGAGAGGCTCCATGGGTCCTTTCTCCCTCCAATTCTGCCAGCCCCTCCCCCCTTCCAATGAATCATAGCAAATTTGAATCTTGGCCATACACACACAAAGTGAAGTTTTGTTTTTTACTTAGAAGGTTCCTCTGGTACACCCAGGAGAAAAAGGGCAGAAAAAGATGGAAGTGGACAGTGGCTTGCAAAGGAAAAGGGAAAGAAAAGCAAACAACAACAATAACAATAAAGCAACTCTTGCTGAATCAGTAACTAGCAGTAATAGATTTTTTTTAAAAATTCACTTCCAGGCTCAGTTGGGGAAAACAAGATACATTTCCTTGCAATAATTTAAAGAGTGGAATGTTTCATTCCCAGAGAAACTACAGCTGTTTTGACCTATTCCTGGCTTTAGGTTGGACTATTATTTGCATTCTCTGAATTATTATTGTTGTTATTTCTTTTCCTTTCTTAACATGGTAGCATTTAGGAATGGAGCCAAGTTATAGCCTGATTAAAGTCTTTCACTCTGAATTAAAGGTTTTGAATCCAGCCTTAGGCTTCAGCCTCAGATTTTTGTTGCTGTAGCTGCTGTTTTCCATCCACACCTCCCCATCTCCAGGGGAGAAGAATAGAACTAGAAATCAGTCCGCTGCAGGCACACCCCTCTGAGGTTACACCAATTGGCTCCAAGGAGGGTGCCACTGCTGTTTTGGATGTTATAAGGCCACTGTGGCTGCAACCAGGCCAGTAAGGGGACAAAGGACATCTCCCTGAGGGAAAGGCCAAGGGAAGAGAAGGACCCTTCCCAAGCATTCTCATGTTCTAGAAAAGTCACTCTCCTTGCAATTCCTTTTTTCATCTCAAGAGTTCTGATAACTCACACCTGTAATCTCAGCTACTCAGAAGTCTAAGATCTAAGGATGGCGGTTCAAAGCCAGTCCTGGCAGAAAAGTCCCTGAGACTCTTACCTCCAATAAACTATCAAAAAGCCAGAAGTTAGGGGTGTGGCAAGTGGTAGAGCACCAGCCATGCAGCTGGGGATAGCAGGCAGGAATATGAGTGTGAGGCCTTGAGTTCAAGCACCGGTAGTGACAAGTTCATTCATCAATTCACTTCAGTCACCTGTAACATGAGATCATAAGAGCACCTAGGTCAAAGTGTTGGGTCTGAGATATTTACAGATGCACTGATCAGTAATCAATCAATGCTGGCTGGTGTGTACTGCTCCTCTTTAAGGTGCTTTCTCTACCTGATCATCTAGCATGTCATCTTCCCATGTCTGCCAAGATCGCACTTGCCGATAATGGAAAAAGCACAAACCATACACGTGTGTGCGTACAGGCTTGCACACACACACACACACACACACACACACACACACACACACACACACCACTTGTCTGTCGAAATAGGCTCTTTTCTGCCCAGGAGGGCCTTAGACTGCCATCTTCCCAATCATTGCCTGCTGAGCAGCAGAAATTATAGATGTCAGCCACCAAGGCCTGGCTGATAGAAAGATCTCTCTAGAAGACAGCTCAGTGGGCCCTTGGACCATAATCCTCCTCTGTCTATGCTTCAACATGGAGCTGGGATTTCAGGTGTGCACTACTGTTGGTTTGTTGGTTGAAATGGGGATAGGGGGAAACTCGAGCCCTGTGCAATGTCAGAGCCCACGTCCCATGTCTGTTACTTGCCTGTTGAAGGGAGGGAGGGAAAGCGGGCAATCTATCCCTACTGGGTGAAGGCTGAGAGAAGAGAAGGGGGGAGGTAAGATGGTAAGGGCTGGGAGTTTGGCCTAGTGGTAGAGTGCTTGCCTGGCATGCACAAAGACCTGGGTTCGATTCCTCAGTACCACATACACAGAAACGGTGCTGTGGCTCAAGTGGTAGAGCACTAGCCTTGAGAAAGCCCAAGGACAGCGCTCAGGCCCTGAGTTCAAGCCTCATGCCTCCGGACTGGCAAAAAAAATTTTTTTTTTTAAAAAAGGTAATCAATGCCCTTTTTGGCCACAGGCTGCTGGGTACCAGGCCATGGAGAAAAAGACAGAAGAATGTGAAAGAGCAGAAGGAGAAATGAAGCAGTCATGGACCCCGCTGCCAGGAAAGCCTGCACTGTTCTGGCTGCTGCCAGTGCCAACAGGAATGGCAGGCAGCCTGGAGCTCTTGACAGAGGATGGGGAGGAAAGCCAGGAGCGAGAGTCAGCCGGAGGGAGATGCTGGAGGGGCTTCCCCAACTGAGCAGGTGCCTGGGGAAGGAAGACCCTACCCAAGAACAGCCTTGGGAGCCACAAACAATCCCCCTCCCCAACCTGTGCCCTGGACCTCCTACTCTCCCAGATCTCAAAGCAGCTAGCCCCAGCTCTCCTTCAGCCAGGCCAGCTGCCCGGCAGGCAAGCAGATGGTGACATCTTCACTAGAGCCAAAATTACCTTTCCAGGAAAATGTCTCAACCTTCTCTGGAGGACACAGAAAGGAGCGTGCACCATGGAGAATTTCAAACTTTCTCAAGAAGCTACAGCTTCTTAAAAGTATTTGAGTGAAACAAAAATGTATTTTGACTATAGATTGTTCAGTGCCTCCGATTTAAAAAGAAAAGAAAGGTTGTTGAAAGTTGCCTATAATCTCAACCACCTGGGAGGCAGAGGTAGGAAGATGACAGTTCAAGGCTGAACTGGGAGAAAATACAAGACCTATCTGAAAACCAAACTAAAAGCCAAGGGACTGGGAACAGGGCTCAAGTAATAGAGCACCTACCTAGAAAGCACAAGGCCCTGAATTTAATCCCAGTACAAAAAAATAAATAATAATAATAATAATAATAAAACAGGTGCTGGTGGCTCATACCTGCATTCCTAGCTACTCAAGAAGCTGAGATCTGAGGATCAAGGTTCAAAGCCAGTAGGGGCAGAAAAGTCTATGAAACTCTTATCTCCAATTAACCACCTAAAAACCAGAAGTGGCACTGTGGCTCAGAATGGCAGTGTGCTAGCCTGAAAAGAAAAAGAGCTCAAGGACAGTGCCCAGGACCAGACTTCAAGTCCCATGACCAACAGAAAATTAATTAACTAACTAACTAACAGTCAGGTAGTTTCCAGAACTTTAGCTCCTTACTCCCCAACCCTGTCATCCCTTGTGAGCAGCTAGTCATGGACTAAAAATCACTGAATTAAACTATTCTATCTGTCTCTGTCTCATCCCCTCCCTCTCAAATCTCAACATCTGGCTCCCAGATGTATGCTTACCACTGCACTTACTGCTTGCATAACAGACAGGTTCCATTATCAATGCTAATCTGTTTACCTAATTCTAGAACTCTGAGGGGCTGTGCTGGGAAATATTGCACGCTCCATTCCACATCAAGTAGGGACATGTTCGGTGAGTGATTAGCAATGTCTGCATGGAAACAGGAAGCTGGATGCATGGGTCCAGTACTCACACAGAGGGCCGCATCTTCATCACTCTGCTTCTGGACAATGTTTGACTCTAAAAAGCTCCCTTCTGACTGGAGAAAACATTTATGCTGACTATGAGACACAAATGAATGATTGAAGGCCTCCAGAGGAAAGGATTTTGAAGCAAACAAGGAATTTCTCTAGCATCTCTATCCTCAAAACTCATATGACTCCCCTGTTAGACTTCATGTCTGCATGTACTGTTGTCAAAACTACTTTTTCCTACTTCACAAGAATGAGAAGATGGGTCCCCTGGACCTCGTCACTCCTAAACTGGCCCCATCCTGTCCACTGCAGATAAGCATCAACTTGCAAATCCTAGCCTGATAGAACTATCCTAAGATGTGTAGACCTCACTGGTCAGGGACTCAAATCTCAGCTGACCAAGTGGATGGCCTTGGGGGGGAAAATTATTTGCCCTTGCCAGCCTCAGTTTCCTCCTATGCATGAGAAAAAGGAAAGAATTCGGAGCTCATGTAAGAATTAAGGAAATTACAGTTGTTCTGCTCCTAAAATCTACAGGATATTTAAGATACACTGCTTTCTTTTCCCCTCTTTTCATACCCTCAAGGCTATTTCAAGCTTTCTCCACAGGCAGTGAGTAAGGCATCAGAAATGTCTCTGTGCTGAATTAACGTAGCTGAGAAATGAGAAACCCCTCCCTGTGCCCCCAACTTGAGCCCTCCTCCTCTCTGTTTAGATTCAACTCAAAATAGCTGAACTTAGATGGAACCAGTTGGGGTCTGTCTTTGTATCTGGAGGCTTAAAAAAAAAAGATTCAAACCTTAAGCCCAACAGCTGCAGGTTAGTCAAGGACCTGATTCTGCCTGGTTAATTAACTTTAACCTCCAACCCAAGTCACTGTACATTTGTGCAGCTGACTCCTTTGATGCTAAAAGAATAAGCTTTTATCCAATGATTTATAATTTTTTAAAAGAAACTGTTTTAAGTAGCATAGGTGTATAGTTGTGTTTTTTTAATTAAATAGAACCAAAGCATTTCAAATGAAGAACTGTTCCTCAAAATACTAGTCTTACAAATCTTGCCAGAAATGCATTTATTAAAAGTAGGCTTCTCAATGTAGTTTAGGTACATTTAATAAATGTAAGTGTACATATAAAAGCAGATAACGGGGCTGGGAGTGTGGCCTAGTAGTAGAGTGCTTATCTAGCATGTACAACGCTCTGGGTTCAATCCCTTGGTACCACATACACAGAGAAAACAGAAAGTGGTGGTGCTGTGACTCAAGGGGTAGAGTGCTAGCCTTGAGAAAGCCCAAGGACAATGCCCAGGCCCTGAGTTGAAGCCCCAGGACTGGCAAAACAAAACAAAACAAAACAAACAAAAAACAGATAAAAAAGAGATACGTAGATAGAGACTCATACTCAGACAAATGTGTGTTTGGCGGAGTGGTTACTGGGTCTTGAACTCAGAGCCTACGCTCTGTCCTGCAACTTCTTCCTCTCCAGACTGAGGCTCTGTCCCTCAGCTTCCTCCTCTCCAGCTGAGCCTAGGCTCTACTTCTGGATTTTTGGTGGATCTGAGCCTTACAGGCATGAGATGTCAGTCTCATACAAGCATGTTACATATGGATCTCTTTATAATAGATCCTAAAATTGACTTCATTCTGGTATACCTACATCTATGCTTTCAATGGCTCCATTGTTAAAAGAAATTACCATTATTCCAATATTTAGGCGGGCCATCATTTCCCCCTCATTTTCCACTAACAGACAAATAGGAGATATTTTATATTTCCCATGATGATGTTGGAGCAACAGGCCTGCACATGAGTCTCTGTGTAAAGATTTCTTTTTTTTTTACACTTCATATTTAGAGTGTAGAATGGTTTCTAAAAGCCTACGCACTCAGAATTCAGTTAGCATTTAAGAACGTAAAACATACTTGCATAGGCAGCTCCGGGAGCTCCCACTGCAAAGGGTACATGTTGCCTGATTCCAAAAGAACTACTTACTTCCACAGCCATATACAATGTAATCCCAGCACTTGGGAGGTGGGGGAAGGAAGACCACTGGACAGTAAGAGACTTGTGGAGAAGAGCTAGGAGGCCCCAGCTGCACAAACCAAAGCCAGACAAGATTTTCCAACAGCCATCAAGCCCCCAGACACAGGATCAAGGCTAGCTACCAGGTCAAGGGCTTGCTACCAACCCTATCTATTGTTGGCTACATGTGAACCCATCCAACAATGGGGATTCCTATCTCAAGAATGCACAGACAGCTGGGTGCTGCTGGCTCATGCCAATAATCCTACTCAGGAGGCTGAGATCTGAGCATCATGGTTCAAAGCCAGCCTAGACGCTATATCCAATGAATCACCAGAAAACCGGAAGTAGCACTGTGGTGCAAAGTCATAGAGTACTAATCAGGCCCTGAGTTCAAGCCCCACATTCAACCAAAAAAAAAAAGGTACAGACATGTCCCTGCCAGTGCTGTTTTGGGTTTTTTTTTCAGTGGATCTGGGGCACAATGGATAATACCAGGTGTATCTTGGGCATTCTGTACCTCTCCACCATCTTTCCCCCATAATTCTCTCCTGGTTTAAAGCTTCCAAACAGAAGCTTTAACAGCTCAAAGGGACTACCGTACTGTATGTGTGAGAAATCAACACTCCAGGCCTTCAAGGAGAACAGAGGAGGCATTCGGGCTAGCACAGGGAAGAATTCTGTACAGTCACCATCCAGAATAGCAGCAGCCCAGATGGGCGCATATCAAATGTTCCTCGTGCACACGATTCGGTCACCTCCCTTCTTCACCGAGCCAAATATCCATAATTTAAAAGCTGTAAAGCCTGAGCTTTCCCTGTGGGCTCTCTAGCCCCCCCTTCCTGGGGTGGGGGAAAGGGTCAACACTTTCTTGGTAGTTATAGATGCCATCTGAATACTGCTGGGTTGCTTAACATCTCTGCAGACAACCATGCACTCTCTGGGTCCTTAAGAACAAGTGATACAGGGCTGAGCTCCTGGAAGGGATGGGTGAACCGGGGTGTGTGGGTACCAGGAAGGGGAAGGGACAGAGGCTGTGTAATGGACAAGGTCAGACTGGGCAGGATACATACAGGAATGCAATGTGAGTGCATGAGGGGCGAGGATGGGAGCGTCATTGCTTTCCACGCTGCCACAATGAAATCCTCCTCTCTCTCTCTCTCTCTCTCTCTCTCTCTCTCTCTCTCTCTCTCTCTCTCTCTCTCTCTCTCTCTCATAAAGTTCTTAACTGTTTTATGACTCAGCTAGGCATCCCAACTTTTCTTGGCCTGCTTTAGGGTAACACATTTGCCAAATGTTCTGGCCTCAACAAACAGCACTCAAGGAATTCTTCCCCGTCATCCAGAGCAAAGAGGAAATGTCAGCCTTCGGTTCAGTAAGTTCTCTCCACGTAAGCAACACTGCCCTGCACTAGGTGTTCGGATTCTACTGAATTCTTTAATTATATCTTCCTTTGGGATCTAAAAAAAAATGCATTTCAGGATTTTTGTTTGGTCTTGTTTTTGTTTTTTTTTCTTTTTTTTAAAATTTTTTTTATTGTAATTAGTAAAAGGGTTCCATGATATTTGCCAGATAGAAGGTGCATTAATTCACATACATTGATACCCTTTCACATGTCTTGGTACCCATTTCCCTCCCCCCTTGGTCTTGTTTTTGAACTCGGGGCTTGCACACTCTTTCTGAGCTTTTTTCTTTCTTTTTTTTTCCCTCAAGGCTTTCACTCTACCACTTGAGCCACACTGACACTTCCGTTTTTTTTCTGAGTGGTTTATTACAGCTAAGAGTCTCACAGACTTTCTGTCCCCAGGCTGGCTTTGAACCACAATACTCAGATCTCAACCCCCCTCAATAGGTAAGATGGCAGGCTGAGAGCAGATGGATATTATGTTACCGATGACAGATGCTAATTTACACCCCACTCTCGGCCCCCAGGCCCCCAATGCAATGCCTAGCAAGAGGTTTGGCACTCGGTAAACTTACACCAGCAAGAACAGCATTGCCCTGGGAACCTTCGTGAATTCTCCAACCCTTTCCTAGACTGAAGCCAGATTAAGATGCCAGTCATCTCTTACGTCAAACCAGTAGTAGGCTGGAGAATTTCACATCCTACTCTTTATTTATCTGACACAGGTAATTCTCAGCCCCCAAAACTTAGGACCTTGGATGCACACAGTTCCACAACACCTGACTTGGGAACACGAGATGAGTAATACAGAAATGAATCTCCAGGCCCAGTTCAGTAAATAGGACTCTCCATTTCCTGACAACACACAACAAAACACCCTTTGCCTTCTGCTGAGTCCCATCTCCTAGGAAACATCATAATAGGCTTAGCAAAAGCCAGGAAGATCTTAGGAGACCGGCTGTTCACTCTGCAACAGGGCTGCACTTAAGTGTTCTATTCAAGAAGCACACATTGGGTTGGCCTCCACATTAACCTGCTAGGAATGAAGACACACGTCAGAAACAGGTGGGAGAGAGGCAGAACTCAGAGCCTGGAAGGCAAAGAGAACTCTGTGAGTCAATGCTCTAATTAGGAACTTGTATGTTCTGCTTTCCCTGCAAGCAGGAATACACACACACACACAGACACACACACAGACACACACACACACACACACACACACACACAAATTCCATGTACGTTGTGGCTCCTTTAGACAATTAGGGAAATGATAAGGACCTTCCATTTTGTCTATCATTTAAAATCATGATAAACGATCCAGTAGGGTTTTTCTTTTCTTTTTTTTCCAGTCCTTGGGCTTGAACTCAGGGCCTGAGTACTGTCCTTGGACTTTCTCAAGGCTAGCATTCTACCACTTGAGCCACAGCACCATTTCTGGCTTTTTCTATGTAGGTGGTACCAAGGAATCGAACCTGGGTCTCTGTGCATAATAGCCAAATACTCTACAACTAGGTCACACTCCCAGCCCTTGTCCCTCCCAGCCCTCTTTCTTTTTTTTTTAAATGCACATTTGTAAAAGAAACTTGGGCTACATCTAATCTAACCATGCCCACTTCTGGGAAAACTTCCACCCCCACCATAAATATATCCCTGTGTCTGTGACAATATTGAGGCCAAATGAGTCACTTGAAAAACCTGAGAAGGGTATTCCATGTTCCAAAGACAAGCAAAAATAATAATAATAACAACAACAAACCTAATTAAGTCCAGAAAGGAGTAGAAATGAGTCAGGCGCATGTTCACATTGGAATGAGTAATAAGAGGAGATGATATGGATAAAGGGAAAAGTTAACCAACCACCCCTAAGGGGTGACATTTTACAGAGGACGCCCCACCTGCATGGGACTCACTGCACACTGTAACACCTCATTTTTTTCCCCATCATTTTCTGAACTTACTGTGTCTCTCTTGCCTACATTCGTCTTTGTATCTTTTAAGAAGTCCCCTTCTAAAATGTAAAGACTTAGAAAAAATCATTATTAAGTGAAGTAAGCCAGACTCAAAGGAACATAGGCCCAATAGTCTCCCTCATTTGTCATAATCAGTAGAAACCTTGGGCTCTTCTAGCAGAGATTTACAATAGAACAAAATCTAGAGACATTAGGCCAAATAGTATGACACTAAATGTAAAAACCTCCAGGATAAGGAAACAAAAGTCATATTATGAGTGATTGTTGTCCTTAATGTACTATGTTATCTCTCATCTCTTTTGCCATCCCTTGGTTATCTCATATTGTTACAATATTTCACCTTGTTATCTGATATATTTTATATGTGCTTAATTGGTTATTTGAAATTGGATAGGGAAGGGAGGAAATCAAGATAAGCGGATGAGGGTAGGAGGGAAATGGGGACCATGTCATGAGAAAGGGTATCAATGTTTGTGAAGTTACACACCTTTTATCTGGTAAATATAATGTAACCCTTCTATTAATCACAATAAAAAAAAAGAAGTCCCCTTCTATTGTTTGGGATCCAACTCTTCCTCAGATCCTGACTTTACCTTTTTTTTAACCCAGGGGGTCACTTAAGGAGATGTGATGTCATGTCTAGTGAGTTTGGGGGACTGATGTGGAGTAAGGTTCATCGAAGACGAAGGAGCATAGATGCTGCACCCAGACAGCAAGAGTGTGCAGGTAGCCTCACAAAGAAGCATTCCTGAGAGAGTCACCTAGCTTCTGGATGCATTGACACACAAACACTGACTAAAGGGGGAAGAAAATCAGGGAAAATAAAGGGTGATATCGACAAAGAGTCACTGTACTCTTAACCTGACTTACAGAACTGTAACCCCTTTGTACAACTACATAGTAATAGTAATAATAATAATAGCAAATCATAAATGACATAAAATTCAAAAGAAATACAATATTAGGAAATGAAGGGGAAGAAGAATAGGAAGGGAAGGAAAAGGAGGAGGAGGAGAAGGAAGAGGAGGAGGAGGAGGAGGAGGAGAAGGAGGAGGAGAAGGAAGAGGTGATGGTGGTCGTTGTGGGATAGGGTACATGATTGCAACCATGTTTCCGAAATGCCATCTGTCTCACCTGCTCTCCTCCGGTGCCATGCCACTGGGTATGAGCTTTGGCGTTGTATGTCTAAACACTACCCAGTCATCTTTCACTGAGTCAGGCTTTGTTCAGCTGACATAGGATGATGAAGGCCTAGAAACACACAGATAACTGAGAAAATACCCCTCCACCTGGGAGTTCCCAGCTGAGCAGCAAAGATGAATAATGGAAATCCAATGTAAAGAGTGATTTAACTGAGGCATCTTCACAAGGCTGTATTGGCAGAGAAACAAATTACCTATTGATTTTCTTATTTTTTTTCTAGGAGGGAAGCTACACCCTCCCTAATCTAAACACTTTTTTCTGGGTGGACATGAGTTCTAGCGTGTGGCTGAGTTCCCATTCCCCGAACTGGTGCATTCCTTCAGATGACAATGCGGGGGCCACATCACCACCAGAAAAGAACAGGACTCTGGACGACGGAGGCCCACACAGCGAGTTACAGCTGCCTCTGACATCTTAGACTTACAAGACTCTCTGGGAGTCTTAAATTTGTCCAGGAGAAAGAACTCCAGAAGGTAAAATATGATCATGATTAACAACTTTTTCATAGACTTCACTTTTCAGAACACTTGGAGATTTACAGAAAAATCTGAGAAGACAGAAGAAATGTCCCCACATGCCCTCTTCCTACTACCTCTTATTGTTAACATCCTAGATTCCTTTCACACATTTATTACCATACACAAACCAATAATGAGATGGCATTATTAACCCAAGTTCACAGTCCATTCTGCTTTCTTTGATTTTTTTCAACTGACCTGCCACTTATAATCCTATCCCAGGATATCCTGCTCCCTTAGGCTCCTGTTGGCTGTGACCTGTGACAGGTTCTCCAACTCTCCTTGTTTCTATTGGCCTTCAAAGGGATCACTGAACCAGAAGTACATGGAAGGAGCTGGTGGCTTCACCCCTCCCTCTCCTGGGCAGTAGTCTCTATGGAAGGAGTCCTCTCTTCCCCCCTCAATATTCATAGGACCCATTTTTATCGAAATGACTCATGGATATTCACTTTATACTTTACAATATTATCCAACATAACTTTATTGTTCAAAGGGAACAATGAGCCATAAAGAGTATTCAGTTCATCTCCTTGTCTTTTACACACACACACACACACACACACACACACACACACACACACATCCTTTGGAGGGACCAGAGTGTAAGAATGACGTTTCGCCTATATCCAGTATGTGAGCTCAAGCTGATTGCCTCAGATACCCCCAGTCTTTAAGTACTGGAAGGAGTACAACCTCATGTGAACCCACTTGCTAAAACACAAATGTTGGAGATATGAAGAAAGAGAGATAGACAGAGAAAGAGATGGAAAGAGGAGAGACAGCAGACTGAAAAAGCTTCTACTGTGCCAAAGTAGTGGCAGCCACTTTATTGTATCATCCAGCTTCTGTCCTTCACACCCTCCCACCCCAACTCAAGATGGACAGACAAGAGGAAAAGCTTGATAAGGAAAAAGCAACAACAATCCACAGGCCAGTTCAGCCAGCCAGCTTAGGCACTGCCTCCTAGCTGGAAGTTATAGAAAGCCAAGACACAGTACAGACACACTGACATTTTCTGAAGTCTGAAATGGAGAAGGGTGGGGCGGGGTGTTCTATTTGGGAACCTGAGCATGTCTCCTCAGATTCCCTTCCATTCGATTGTATACGTTCATTCCACTGGCTGAAGATCAAGCCCCCAGCTCCACACTCTCCCTCCTACAATCTCCAGCACAGTTCCCTCTGCGTCCCCTTCTGGCCTAGCAAATTACAAAGACAACTTCCAGTAGCAGGTGGCTACTGGACACATGGCTGGGTAAAGTCCAGAGCAGAAACAAAAACAGAAACCCAATCTCCTCTGAAAGCTCCACAGTAAACAGAACTCTCATCCAAAGGCGGCCTCCTAGATCCCCAGCAGCCATTGCTAGGCTGATTCCTCTTCCCCAATAAAGCAGTGCCTGGAATGACAAGGTAAAGGACTGACTTCCTATCCCCATCAGGCTGGGTATCAAACGCCTTCCCTCCTCCAGGTCACCCCACCTTCCCAAAGGCTCGGCTTGCTCTCCATCGGTTAGAAGACCACAAGGCCTTGCACAATACAATTCAATTTTAGCAATGGTTCCACCTCCACTGAGAAGTGGGCGGAGTCTCAGTGTGAGGGCAGCCTTTCTTTATGGCCTCCACTTTAGAAAAATGACAACATTATCCTTTAGATTTCTTAAGGAAAGAAAACAGAGCCAAAGTAGGCTGCAGCATCCAGCTGGGGTCTAAGACCTTGTTCATAATACCCAAGAAACTTCAAAACCTTACGCAAGGACAATGCCTAGTATAACATGCCCATTGATAGCGAAGAAGCCCAAGAAAACTAGGCCATGGGTATAAGGAGAGGCAAAAATAGTGATACATGGGCGGAGAGACACACACCCGAGAGCTTTTCCTTCCTACTTTAAGAACAGAATTGAATGGGAGCGGTGGCTTTCAGTGGGACATCAAAACTGCCTCACAACTCTGGCAGGAGCTAACTTTGTTTTCTAAATTTAAAGACATTGCAGTTTCTATAATTCGTCTCCAATGAAACTATACTTTTTTTTTCTTTTTTAGTACTGGCATTGTTGCTAACTCACTGTATAGACACAGTCTTTTTCCAGAATGTTCAGTTTACTCATCTGTAAACTGGGAACACTCTACATAATGCCTGAAAGGTTTGGGTAGGGCTGCTGTGAAAAGGCAAATGATCCAGGACAAAGCAGAGGCCATTCCTGTCTTCTGAAATGAACAGATACCAGAGAGAATGAAGTTCATGTAGGCATACAATGGAATATAGATTGAGTTTACATACACACACACACACACACACACACACACACACGCACGCACAAAATCCCACAGTGACTGACAACTCACAAAGTTTCCAATTCTTCCTGACTAGCATACTTCCCAGAAAACAGCAGTCATTTCAAAGGCAAAGGGGTAAGGCCATTTTCAAGGTCATCAGTCAAGGTTAAAGAGCATCCTGATCCTTGGGCTGTATTTCTCTCTCTAACCCTCTCTCTCCCCCTTGGATCATGACTCATTAGCATGAATGTGTCAGAGTGTCTTGTAGCAGGAAAGAAGCAGATCTAAATGAGTTCTTTTCTAACAGAAGCAGCCATGTATAAAGATGGCACTGATCAATCATTCACTCGATAAAATATCTACTTGAACTGGTCATACGTTATCCTCTAGGCACTGAAAATACAACAGTGGGCAAAGACACTCACAGCTATAGGCTGGATGCTGTGACTCATGCCTGTAATTTCCAGGAATGAGTAGATTTTCATGACCTCTGGGGTGTTGTGATCAGTAAGATTCCCTTTGGAGGACAGCCCAGGCAAAAAAATTGCAAGACCCTAGGTCAACGAACAAACTGGGCATAGTGGCTGATATCTGCCATTGGGCAGCATAGATAGGAGACTGCCATCTAATTCAAGGCTGGGCAGAAACATGAGACTCTAGTCATAAAAATTACATTCATACCTGTAAAAAAAAGAATCACTTCCAGCTTGGAGAAAAAAGATAAAAACTTTTTAAAGGCAATGATGCCACATTATTACAAGCTTCGGGATGGGGCAGAGGGGACAAGCCCAAGGTGCTGTGATAATCAGGAAAGGCTCTTCAGTGGTGACTTTGGCCTCTACCCCCACTGGATACTGGCTGATGCTTCGAGCCAAAGGCAATGAGAAAGTGTTCCAGACATTGCAGGGCATTTATTCCCTGGAAAGACTCAATCCTGCCTTCATTTGAGCCATCATGGTAAAAGGTCAAATCCCATTGTGCACAGGTAGAGATACAAATGAGGGTCCCTCTCCCGAGCCTCAGCTTTTTCTATTCCAGCCAATGCATCCTGTACATCAGTTCTGCCTCTAAATGACTCCAGTGTTGACTCAGAAAAAAAAATGAAATAAAATGAAATGAAACTTTCAGAACAGATTTCCCTTCTCCAATCTCTCCAGTTTTCTCAGACATTAAATCAAGGATGATTTTTTTCTTCCTTTCTTTTTTTTTCCTGTCTCTCCCCACCCCCACAGTGGAGGCAAAAAGAGAGATACAATTGGATGCAGTCTCATCCAAACCAGCAGTGGGGTGCTGGCTGTCAAAACAACCACCATCCTGGTGGATCTCTGCCCAGTTCTAGGGGTCACTGCAATGGATTGGGTGATTTGACATTTCCTCCTAAGATGTGCATTTATTTTAAAATCCCCTTATTCCCCTCCTAGCTCCCCCCATGCCCTAAGTTTGCTCTGCGATGAAATCCACTGATGTATTTAGGAAGGAGAGAGGGAACAGCAGCTCGTTCCACGCAGCAGAAACACGATGGGGACAATTTCCTTCGTTCCCTCTTTGTGTAACAGTGAGGCGGCTATGGAGTTTGTCTTCCCTCACTCCAATTACCCTGCCAGACAAAGATAGTTTTCTGTAGAAGCGTCCTGAGCATGTAATTTTATTACCTTAGCACTGATTTTAACATAATTCATGTAATTTCTTGTGCGGAAGCAAAGTTACCTTTCTAAACACCTGGCAAAATGAGAGCTGATGGATTTTTCTTAAACTCCCACTAACTCTCCCCTCCCTGTAGAAGTTTCTGCTAAAAGAAGAAACATGAAGAGGTGCTTTGCTCCTATGGCCTCCCTAGACACAGAAAAGGGCTGGCAGTGCCTTCCTTGCTTGATTTTCTCTGACGCCCCATGTCACACACAGCCGTCCTATGAAGGTATAAGAGGCCAAGCCTCCTACACAAGTGACAGCGAGAGTGGGGACACTCATATAGGGCCATCTCATATGCATTACTGGGTGCTTAGTAACCTCATCAACATCCCCCACCCCAATCTCTCTACCCATTCAACCCCAAACTCCAATTAACTTTATTTATTATCAAATGAAACAAACAGAGAGTTCTATACTTTAGTCCCTCGGGTGGCTCTAGTCTATTCCCAGGACCCAAATAGGAGGCAGAAGAAAAAGTAACTTCATTCTGTGTGTAAATGGAGTTCATGAGCCTGGCACCGGTGTCTCACTCCTAGAAATCTAGCTATTCTGGACTCTGAGATCTGAGGTTCATGGTTTGATGCCAGCCCAGGAAAGACAAATACAAGGACTTTTATCTCCAATTAACCATCAAAAAGCTGGAAGGTGGTGTGGCTCAAGTGATGCAGTGTCATCACTGAATGAAAAAGCCAAGTAAGAGCACAAGGCCCCGAGCTTAAGCACAAACACTGGAAGATAGGCAGACCAGCAAGACAGGAAGGAAGGGAGGGAGGAGGGAGGGAGGGAAGAGGAGAGGAGAGAGGAGGGGAGGGGAAGGGGAAAGGAAAAGGGAAAGGGAAAGGAAAGGAAAGAGGAAGGGGAAGGAGAAAGGGAAGGAAAGAAAAGAGAAGAATTCATAGCCAATCAAAAGTCTCAAAAGAGTGACCTGAGACGATCTAAAAGGTAATTTACCATCATTTCTCTCACAACCACATCCTGCAATTTTCCTCTAGCACCAATAGTTCCATCTGCACAGCAGAGAGCCATACTTAAACATTCCTTTCTCATTTATTCAGCAAGTGCTTGTAGACTGCTCCACACCAAGCCCCAGGGGTCAGCATTTGGAGGCAGCAACTCCTTTGATTCTCATTACAATGGTGTGGGACAGGGGGCGGGAGCCCATTTCACAGATGACAGCCCAGAGGCCTTGAGTGGAAGCCAATGGAGAGCACACGGGAATACAAACTAGGCCATTTACTTCCCTTGTTGGGGAGGGGGTCTTAATTAGAAGATGATAGTGGGAATGTATAGCTCCTGGCTCCATCATTCAGCAGCGGGTAGACTTGGGCAGGTGGCCTGGTGTTTGTCAGTGCCAATCTAGTTAGTTTTAGCAGGGAGTTGGAAATGATTTCTTGTGGAAGAATAGCAGTGAGGACAAAACCCCCCACTGGATGTAGCACCCCTGCATCTCCAGTTCCAGAAGTAAGTCACCATGACACTGAGACACAAATGACAAGAGGATGAACATCTGATTCTGGGCCACCATCTTGTCTGGCTAGGATGACTGTACCAGCCTCCTGAATAGTCTTTCTGCTTTTTTTCCCCTCATTGCCTGTGGCAGGTTCTTTGCAAAGATGTCTGTAATTATTCCCGTCTCTGGATCACACCCAGGCTGTGCAGTTTGGCAGTATCTCCCCTTAGGAAGTAGAGTCTATTTATCCACCTCTTGAGTTCAGTTTGGCTTCCATGGTTGCCTTGGCCCAAAAGAATCAAGTAGACATGACAGTGTGCCAATGCTGAGGCCGGGCTTCACGAGCATTCCTGCATCTCTGCTCTCTGTATGCCCTGCTCAGGTTCAACTCAGTGAGCGCTGAAGAGCTCGTGGCTCAGAACAGAATCAGTGAAGGACTCGGCCAAAGGAACAAAGCTAAACCGCCCGACCCCATCCCAGAGGGTTCCATACGTTGGTTCCCGACACAGCGCTGCTCAGACATGGCAGTGGGAGAATGAGGGAGGGGGAGATGATTAGACCCATTCATTATTGGAACCCTAAGTTCCTGGCACTATTTGGAGGTGGTAGTGATTAAGTTGACAGTGCCTGGATGAGGAAGTGCCTGCCTCTGAAGGGTGTTCTGCATGGCCCCTTCCCGTCCCTCTCTCTGCCTCCTGGCTTTCACAAGGTGAGCAATTCTGGGCTCCAACACTCAACCCCACCCTGGGCCCTCAGCCATGAAGCCAAGCTATCCCTGACTGAATCCTCTGCAAGTATAAGCAAAAATAAAATGTTTCCTCACCGAAAATGGCTCCTTCTGGGTCTTCACCATACTACTGGAAAAGTCTGACTAGCCAGAACACAGAGAACAAAGCAAGAGCAAACAAAGGCAATTATTATTTTTACTGGCTCGGTTCTGTAGTGGCTTTGGGCTCTCAACCCATAGCTGACCCAATCCTCTCCAAACTCCACAGGCAGCGTGAGAGTTTGTAAATCCTCCTATGGATTTGAGGTGCTTGCCTAGCGTGTGAGGAGACCCACCCTCCCCAGGTTCCATCCCCAGCACCACAAAATAATACATGAATATGTAGATTAATAACTGTGTATACATTTGCATAGATATCTACAGACGAGTTGGAGAGCCTCCCTTCTCTCATTACAGCGCTCTAAGGAGAGCATACTCGTCTTGTTTAGAAGACAATTCAATGATGATAACTCACTTTTTGCATGATGGAGCCCTGGGCTACTTTTCTGAGTTCATCACTCAAAAAATCTCCCAACAGCTTGCCATTTTCTGACCACGTTGCCATTTCTTTCATCCCTATGCAGGCCCTTAGTATAGCCCTTACTGCATGCTCGCTCTCTCTCTCTCCTCCCCCCTTCTCTGAAGACTCCTTTCCCCTGAGTGCAAATGGCTGCCTCCTCTTCCTGATTGAAGTCTTGGCTCTGGTGGTCACTCCACAGTGGGTCTCCCAGGTCCCCCATGGTCATAGGCATTGTCTGTACTCTACTCAATTCATTCTATTAAAATAACAATGCTTATCAGAGCTGGGCGTCAGGGGCTCACACCCATAATCCTTACTGCTCAAGAGGCTGAAATCTGAGAATCATGGCTCGAAACTAAGTCGGGTCAGAAAAGTCCAAGAGACTCTTATCTTCGATGGAGCGACAAAACACCAGAAGCAGAGCTGTGGCTCAAGTGGTAGAGTGTCAGTCCTGAACAAAAGAGCAAAGAGAGAGTCCCCAAGTCCTGAGTTCAAGCCCTAGGACACAGACACACAGACACACACACACACACACACACAGAGACACACACACACACACACAAACTATATAAATATAACTTCATTGGTATCTGAAAAGATCACTACAGCACCAAATGGAGAAGACATTCTCTGAGGACAGGAACTGTATCTCCCATATCCACTACCAGACCCCTAGTATCAGTCCAGGAGCCCACCAACAATTAAGTAATTGATAGGTGACCTCAGGAAGGCAAGAGGGCCCTTTGGTCCAGACAGATCTCCAATTTTCTAACCCTCTCTCTCCTTCCCCATTTCTGTCTCCCTCCCTCAATCCCTCCTTCGCTCCCTCCCTCCCTCCTTCTCTCTCTCCTTCTCTCACCCACCCCCAAACCCGAGTAGCTTGTGAAAAATATAGCAAGAATTATGTCCTATGACTGCCAGATGTGCAGCCCTTCTCCGAGTAGCTTGTGAAAAATATAGCAAGAATTATGTCCTATGACTGCCAGATGTGCAGCCCAAGAAGGAAGTGGAATTAAACCTGAAAATCACATCAACAGGCAAAGCCATGCTGTGAGGCCCTATTAAAGCCACAGCGAGCAGACTGCTGTTGTCTCCCCATCTCATCAACAGATGATGAAGGAAAAGGGGAAAAATATCAACCCCCCTCTTTGTGGGGGGGTCTTCCTGGGGTGGGGGTGGAGAAGGGATGATGACTCCCCTCGATCTCTCAGTTCCATGTGTGACGTCCTTACAGGCACAAAGGAAAACCGTCTCAAATCTTGTCTGTCCTAAGAGGCTGGGGGTACCTGCTTTAATGAACTACTTTTGTGGACAAGTTGCCCCCCATGGGCCTCTGCTCAGCTCCCCACTCCTGTCTCCCCAGCAGAGAAAGAAATGGATGCCTTATGTTCTTCATCTAGTTTTGGCTCAGCCTCACAGAACCAAATCAGCCTTGTAAATGAAACTAGGGGAGACCCCGCCTTTACTGCTGGGGTCACAGGAAGGCCACAGAGACATCTTGCTGGACCTACATGGTCGCATTCATTTGAATGAGTGACAATATATGAACGTAAGGGATTTTATACTAAAATAAAGTACCTATGTCCAGTTTCTCCTAGAAAAACCAGTCATCATGGAGCCCACATTCCCCCAGCCCCAAACGCTGCCACTGTTGATGAAGATTAAATGTCTGGACTTCATCTCAGCTCACTTCACATAATGTCACTTCTATACCTCATAGACACTGAGTCTGCAGCCTTTCTTACACCTACATTTACAAACACACTTGTTCACAGAGTAGTGAAAGGAACAGACATCAACTCTTGGTGGTCAAACCCGCTGCAGGCCATGAACAGCCATCTTTGCTAGATAGTCATCTTGAACTGAAGAGAAGAGCCAAGATTTTTCTGTAGCCTTCACCTGGAGTGAGGAGGAGGAGGAGGAGGAGGAGGAGGAGAAGGAGGAGGAGGAGGAGGAAGAGAAGAACAAGAAGAAGAGCAGGAAGGAGAGGAAGGGAAGGAAGAGAATGAAGAGAAGAACCAGAAGAAGAAGAGGAGGAGGAAGAGGAAGAGAATGAGGAATGATGAAGAGAAGAACAAGAAGAAGAGGAGGAAAGGAAGAGAATGGGGAGGATGAAGAGAAGAACAAGAAGAAGAGGAAGAGGAAGAGGAAAGGAATGAGGAGGATGAAGAGAAGAACAAGAAGAAGAGGAGGAGGAAGAAGAAGGGGAGGAGGAGAATGAAGAGAAGAACAAGAAGAGGAGGAGAAGAAGAGAATGAGAAGGACAAAGAGAAGAGCAAGAAGAAGAGGAGGAGGAAGAGGAGGAGAATGAGGAGGAGGTGGAGGAGGAGGAGGAGGAGGGGGAGGAGGAGGAGGAGGAAGAGGAGGAGGAGGAAGGAAAAGAAAAGGAGGAAGAGGAGAAGGAGGAGGAGGAAGATGACATTCTCTCTGCATAAGCACCAGCTTTGGCTATGATTAAAGATCATCTCAGAAGAATAGAAACACAAGGGGAAAATGGCAAGAACAATCATAACGAATACAATCATAAATACAATCATGTAAGGTGGATTGCCGACTGTTCAAAATCCATATCTCCATACCGTTACCCTGCCGTAGCTAACTGGAGCATAAATGTGGGTCCCGTGTGCCTTTGGTGCCTCTAAGGACTCTGGAATTTCTAGGACCTTAGTAGATGAAGAAAAACATACGCACCCCCAACCCAGGAGTCAGTACCCACCATGATGGTTAAGATCAAACAGGTATGGCTCCAAGCCTGACTTGCCCTTATCTCTGTAGCTTCCAGTATATCCCCAGGCCTTGGTTTTTTTTTTAATCTGTAAAATGGGTATAACAACAAATGTGCTAACCTGAAACGTTTGTTGGGAAGGACAGATCAGTTTGAGGTGTACAGCATGCTTGGCACAATGTTCTGGCACGCCATGGATAGGACTGTGTTTCCATGATCCGTTTTGACATAGGACCATAAAGATCCCAGGGTCTTAATCAGGGGCCGGCTGATGCTGACACAGAATTCAAGAAATTCTGCAGCTGGCTCTAGGAACCATAAACGCGAGCAGGAAATGGTCCCAGAAGGAGTTGGGAGAGACATTTTCAGAACCACAGAGGTTCTTACCTCTTACATTCCTCCTCTCCTTACCACCCCAGCTGCCAAGATAAGCCACCTCGAGGAATCATCAGGAAAGAAATATCACATCACAACTGCAGAACTTGAGCATAATATACTGCAGACTCAAGAGGGAGAGGGGAAAGAGAAAACTAAAATAAAAACTGTAAATTTATTACAAGGTTCAATATTTCTGTCTGAAAAAGAAATCAAGAGTTCTACAGTTAGTACTGAAAATCCAAAGTACTACGTTTGCTACAAGAACTTGAATTTTATTTTAACCAGAAACAAACTTTTATATGGATATGTAAGCTTTGTTTTATAAAAATAAAACATGAAGTAGAACAAGTAATTGAAATGGAGTAATTTTTTACAAGATATATACTTAAGAATGACGATGAAGAATTTTATGTAGAGAATATATTTTCTAAATATTTCGTAAGAAAGTTATGTAGTCAGACCACAAAAAATTTGTCAGAATATTTATCTTACGAGTTGCAATAACAATAACTATCAAATACAGGTTGTAGGGCATGTGCTTATTTTTTTCATCCAAAATCCGATGTATTTGAAGACTGTGCCAATACCCATTGGGACAGGTAATATCCAATAGCTTAAATAACAGAGTTTCTATTTCAGATAACGTTGTATATTATCCAGTGTCTGAAGATATATTCTCTTCGGTAATAATGATGAGGACCTCAATTCAAACATCTGTCATTATTCTGTTCTCACTCCAAAACTGATGATGCCTAAGAGTTTGGAAATATACCAATAAAGATTTGCTATCCAAGATAGACCAGACTTTTATCCCTATTAGAAAGTCCAAATAAGGTGAAATTCTGCTCAGTACTCATACAAAAAAAGGAAGCCCTTATAACTTCATGTGCATTTTGATTAGTGTAACTTCATAAAGACCAAGATGTAAAAGAATAACGATTTGTTATTTCACAGTGAGGGACGAGAGTACCAGGATTAATATATTGCCAGGCCAACCCAGAACAAAGAATAATCAATGATTTCATTGGGGAAACCTGTGCAAATTTGCAGAGGAATCCCATAGTATACTGATGAATGTGAAAACCAGGCTAGGACTGACTAGGCTTATTGTACAGCTTTAAAGTGTGAAGAGGGAGGAGTGTTGTAAACCAGCTCCCCACGGGGTCTGACAACAATTATTTAAATACTTAAAGTCTCCAGCAATGGCCCTAAGGGCATACAGAAAAATGAAGAAACATTTAATCAAGAGAATCAAATAAAATCCAATAAAAACAGGGAAAGTCTGTGGCATGAGAGGAATGGTTCCCTCCTTCACCTCTCCCAGCCTAACAGGATAGTAACTCCATTACAGTCAGACGTAGTCAGAAACATAAGACTCCCCATCCTTCATAAACCAACCAAGAGTTATGGTACTTTGGGCAGAGTTCCAGGAGAAATATGAGGAAAAGGATGCCAGCCCTTCTCGTTCAATCCTCCCTTCGCTCAGCTCCATGTTACAGAAGGTAAATTCTAATGACTGTAGGTGAGAAGACAATGTTCCTCTATTCCCACTATCCAGACCGTGGGGTGAAATGCTTAGAATACTGGAACTCTGATTACAAGGATTATGGAAAAGCCACCGTAACTGAAACATCATGGCAGCACATGTGGATTAAAGGAACTGAGAATCTGGAAACAAGCCCTTGTGTTTACTATTGTCTCATCTCCAAAGAGAAAGAGAGATGGGGAAAAGGAGTCCTTCTAGCAAATGGCACTGGAACACCTATAGTCTAAACCAAAAGTACTTAAAATTGTATTAATGACGCCACCATGAGAGGTAAAAATATAAAATATTTGGAAAGGAAAAATGAGGCATAATCTTCAGGTAAGCATAAATCAAAACCAAGATGAAACATCTGCCATTCTGGTTACATAAAAGAGCCCCATAAAATCCAGGGTTGGAAAAGGTATCATGAAATCAGAACTCAGAATGGCGGGAACATAAAGAAGTACAGCATTTCACAGATGGCCTAACCATTCTTCAGAAGATTAATACAGACCTACATGTGGTCCAGCAATTATACCGTTAGGCACACACCCAAACTAAATGAAATTTCTGTCACCCACTACTGACAGTAGCGTCAATCAACCCACAGGTGAAAACGACCCAAAGCCCACAAGCAAATAAGCAGTAAGAAAGCATGACAAAATCATGTTAGAATACTACAACATGAATAAACTCCGAAAATATTATAGTAAGTGGGAAAAATCCTCCACAAAAATATCACATTATATGCTTTCATTGATTTTGAATTGGTTTTGGTGATTGCTGAATAACTAATCCCTTGATAGTCTAAAAATAGCTGAATTACATAATTTGTGATAGAACTGTATAATGTACAATTTTGTCCTTCAATAAAGTTGCACATTTTCTCTATTCATTTCTACTGTATATATGTGCAATAAACGTACGTGTGTTTAGCAGTGACTACAGAAGTTATTAAGGATCAATATTTCAAGAAAAATAGTCTAACATAATAAAGAGCCATTAGACTAATTACAGCAGAATAGAGACACCTTATAAAATAACAGAATTCAGAGATGGATGCTACTTGTCATCCAAACTGATTTCTATAGGAATAGCAGACAAAGTATCTAAACAAGTACACCAGGGCATACACATGTTTCTGACATTAAGAGAAAGCATATGGCAGGAACAGAAACCTTGAATTGCAATCACACAATACTTTCAGGAAAGATGAGGGAGAAATTCTTGACACTGGGAGGAAGGTAGGAACTAGATTGGCTCATGGATCAGCACAAGTGCAGAACAGGACTTGCTTATTACAAATAGGAACAAGCCAGTTTTATGGCACTGTGCCACTTCACACTATGTTCTTTACTGTGGTGTACTGAGTCCAGTGACTCGGGGAACATTAGGAGAAATTTTACTCTCAGTGACTATCAATCTCTGCAATGTCATTTTCAGAAAACATTCAATAGTCATGTTATCACTTTGGAGTAAATCTCATGGTGGCATTTTTATTATATTTTATTGTCAGGATAATGTATAAAGGGGTTAGAGTTATATTTGTCAGACAAAGGGTGTATTACTTCTCAAACCTTGATACCCCTTCTCATGTTTTTGTCCTCCTTTCCCTCCCCCACCCCACCTAATTATCTTGTTTTCTCCCTTCCCTTCCCTGTTTCAAATAAACAAATAAGTGTGTGTATATATAGTATGCCAGGTAACAAAGTCAGATGCATTAACCACATGAGATTCCCGAAAATGGGGGAAAAAAAGAGAAAAAGAAGCATGTCCCACCAAAACATCCCTATCATGACAAGAGAAAACCCCAAGTTTCCTCCCATTTCTGTATCTTCAGTTTTCAGAAAAAGATGTGAACCACAGTAGGCAAGCAATATATGTGGCCTGAATGAGCATCTATTAATAGCTTGCCAATATTAGGTTTATGTATCTGTTTAATAAAGAAATCTTAAGAATGTGTTGAATCTAAGTAACTTTATAAAGGCTCCCCATGTGCTAAGGGTCAGTACACTTATGTTTCCCATAATCCTTGACTGTATGACAACTAGCTGTCATTCACTTGAAAAAGCCGGGACGACAACAGTGACTGCAATCTCTCCACAACACTGATCTCTGTAGCACTTGTCAGATATAACTGATTTGCCAAGGTAAGCAAGAATCTAAGGCTTCATCTGGATTTTTCTATTTTCCTTTGTAATATTTATTTTCCAGAAACCTGACTTACATGGTTTCCATGGAAATGAGTGAAATGGTGAAGCACAGAGCTTTCAAAAGAGTGCCACAATGAAAGGAAAAGTTATTTTTGTTAATCATTTATTTAAAAATATTGATCAATAACACTATATAGAAGGTACTATAGAAAAAAGTTGATTGTTAAGAGTCTAATTCATATCATAGTATATAAATACTGTGAAAAGCCTATTTCAATGAATAAAGTAGACATAAGGGAAAAGTCTCTATATACTGACTTACTGGTTTATGTAAATGAATATATTATGAATCAAGTTTAATTGGTAGATAGATATACGTACAGATGTTTATTGTCTTAGCCTGACGTCTTATAATACATTTTCTTGATACTTTCAACTCTAAGCCTCTGCTCTTTTTCAAACTCAATATGCAGTAAACAATTAAATGGTTAGATAAATAAATGAGATAGAAATGAATTGGACACCTCTAAATATAAATGTTAGATGCACCCAAGAGAGGAGCAGCATTGGCTCTACTGGCTACTGGTATCAGGAAAAACAGGTACAGAGCTGTGGCACAGCAAAGCACTTACAGCAGGAAGGAGACATAAAACCAATAGCGAAGAGTCCCAGGAAACACTTGCTATCATGTCTGGCAGAGAAAAGCCTAGGGGCTATAGACTGATTCCCTCGTGAAAAGCAAACACCAAAGACAAAACTCTTTCAACACTCTATGCTATTTCTAATTACATTTTTATTATTTGGATGTTATATAGCAATTTTCTTTCCCAAATTAACTGTTTTTAAGTTGGCTTCATTCACATTATCTGCAATAGTGACAGTAATTCAGTAGAACAATGTCCTATGAAATCAGAATATGATAGTAGACTATACTTATGAAAGTCCTTATGATTTCAAACTGAATTATTTGTTTGATGGCTATTGTCATATTAGAATGCTGCTCCTTGATTCTTCTTAATGATTTTTACTGATATGCATGATGTATAGTTTTCTTTGTGCTCAAAAACTGCTTTTCTGCAGGCTCTGGGGCTTGAAGTCAGGGTCCGGGTGCTGTCCCGAGCCCATTCGTGCTCAACGCTAGCTCTCTTACCACTTAAGGCACAGTGCCATTTCCACTATTACTGAACGGTTGATTGGAAAGAAGAGTCTCTCAGGCTCTTCTTCCTGGGCTAGCTTCAAACCTTGATCTTCAGATCTCAGCCTCCTAAGAAGCTTCGAGGATATTACAAACAAGCACCATCAGCATCCAGCTCCAAAACTAATTTTAAGCAATCTTTTGTCATTTTCAGAACTGAAAGTGACAAAGACTCGGATCTAAGGTGTAACCTACTTATAGTTCACCAGCTCTCTGAACACGAGAGATGATTCCCAAGTTACATTTTCTTAGATGATTTTAAGAATGCAAAGAAACCCTCAATTTCACTCTAAATGTTTAAGGCCTGACTGGAATTCTAGAAGTCTTTTCCATAAGAAACGGAAATTTTCTTCTACCCTAGCATAAATGGGTTAAAATGCTACTTCTGAGGCCCCTACAATTACAACTTACTTGGGTTTGATACGTTCCGATTATACCTCCAAGAATATGTTATCAGGTCAATAAATAATACAAAGCACCTTTTCCTTGCTAAGAAAGGACAAGGAAAGTAACACCTTCTGGAGATAGTGAAGGTACTAGGAGATGAGGGTAATGTTCAAAGGATTATACATGGTGTTTGAAGCTACCTGCCCAACAGAATAACCAATACTACCTGGGAAGACCTGCATTTGATCACTCAGGCCTCACTGCTCACGACCATTATTAAATATTCTCTTAGTTTCTCAGCAGGCTGCTTTGAAGTTGCCACATGGAACATTTTTCTGCATAAAGAATTATAATTCACAAAAATGAAATGCTGATATGTAGCTACAAGATGAAAGCAGATATTAACCTGCATACCGCTCAACTGCTCACTGACCTTGGGTTAAGGTTTATTTCTATCATATATACTGCTTATCTCTTGAGAAGTTCATTTTACCAGCAGTCAGCACAGCCTTTTGACCATAGGGATGTATTAGATACAGGGGAAATAACCAAATAATACTGGATACAGTTATGTTTGAGCAAACCAAAAATATAAAGAATGTTTTCTGGAAACATAAGGACCTGGGAAAAATGTGTTAAGTAAAGTAAATCAGGTCCAGAGAGAAGAAAGGATGCATGTTTTCCCCTATAAGTGGAACACAAAATTAATTCATAGATATATAAGTAATCACTCTGGGGTAGTATACAAGTGTACATAAGTGTATGAATCAAACTATGATAGATTCAGGGGAAAAGTCAAAGGATAAAATTCCTTAGAAAGTCTAACTCACAGTTCAACAAAATAATGCCAGAAAATATGGAAGGAAGTATTAAGGAAAGCAGGATAAGGACAAATGAAAACAGGAAGAAGGAAGGATGCAGTTACAAAACCTAATATATGTCTTACAAAATTGGGAAAACTGAGGGAAGGTTAGGATTGAGAGGGATGGGTGGGAATGTTGAAAGGGTGACACTGATCAAGATGCAGGGTATTCATAAATGACTTTGTTGAATGGGAACTCCTTTGTACAACTACTTTAAAATTATAAAAATTTACATTTTAAATTTAAAAAGTATTTTCTTATATAATTACTAATTTTCAAAGTTAGAATAAGTGAAAATCCTTTTCTTCAGGTATGTCATGTTTGCTGAAAAGTTGATAAGCAAAACATTCCCTGAGTCAAAATAAAATTATGAAACCACTATGTTGTGAGTGTTCAAACAGAAAGCATGAACACACCACAGATGTCAGTCCACAAAAGAATTCTAGACACAACTAAAAAGAGGTGTAGCAAAATGAACTGCATTGATTCATGTCTATGAAAATCTAAGATTCCCATGGAATTCTCTAACTTGTGAGGGACAACAAGCATATCTTTAGGTAGGAGTCCAAACACAGACACATACGTACATTGAAAAGATCTTGTGGATCAATTATAAGCATAAGAATTTATGAAATCATGTGGAGATTTATGGAATTATCTTTAAACAATTACTAACCCTTCATCCTAAACAATTCAAAAAGGCAGTCATTAATATTTACTATGGCTAAGACTTACATAAGAAGCATAAATAAACCACATTTTTGCATTCTTATTAGGAAGCCAGATACATCAAGGGTTTATACTGCTACATCACAGAAAATAAACAATTATAATACACAACATCATTATAATAAAACACATAGCCATATGATTGTACCAATACATGCAGGAAAGTTATGTGATATTTAAAATATAATATCAATTCATAATAAAAATAAAGAAGAACCCATATCCACATAACTATGTCCATTCATGAGGCAGTAGCTAACTTACACACTGAGGAAAAGCTGGGAACTTTCTTGATAAGATCTGGAACATGATAGGGAAGAACACACATTGGAGATAGGACAGCCTTTTAAATAAATGGTACTCAGAAAGTTGGAGATTTACATATCAGAAAACAACATCAAAACCACTTACAAGCCACAAAAATCAGGTCATAATATATTAAAGCCCTAAACATGAGACATAAAACTTCTACAATAGTAAATAGGAGAAATGCCTCTGTACACTGGAATAGAAAAGGACACAGTTGGATGAGACCTACAAAGCAGAGAACACCAAAGCAAAAATTTAAAAATGGCATTACCTCAAACTAAAATGCTTCTTCCCAGCTAAGGAAATAATCAACAAAGTGAAGAGCCAATCTGAAGAATGGGGAAAAAATCTGTCAATATATATTTGAAAATGGGTTATATATACAGTGTGTGTGAGGAAGTCTAAACACTCAGCCAGAACAAGCAGATTCTGTTCCGAAGAAGCCAGGTCTGATTCTGCTCAGAAAAGCCAAGAGAATTTCCACAAAGAAAGTGATGCTTTTAGTAAGTCATGCTGTAAAAGAATCAGTATGGAAAGGACTGCAACTATGAAATCCATAATTAATCTGAGAATTATGCAAAGTCCAATATTAGAAAGCAGAAGGTGAGAAAAAGTGATGTGGCAACTGTAGAGTCAGAATTGGTTGTCTTGTTTCAAATATTTCATCAGCTAAATCAAGATACAGTGGTTTAAATACCAACTCAATTTGAAGTAGAGGTAAGTAACATTCAAGGAGCAATCGATATGATTTTAATTGTCTACTGGGAAAGAAGAGAAAAAATTGAAATTAAGGGTATACTACTTGTTCTTTCATAAAGTGTTACCATCATCCAAGATAGGAAATAAAGGGAATTGGAAGGAAATAGTGAATTTTATTTTTACCATTTTAAGTTTTGAGTCAAAGAATTAGGTGCTCTGAATTACACTGAAGTGAATCCCAGGAGATGGGTGCGGGGCAGGGGACATGTGGTTGGAAGAAGCAGCTCAAGATGATCATTGAAATTTTGACAGTGCAATGTGGGCACAAGGGCAGAAGAGGAGGAAATGGCAGAAGAGAGAACCAAAGATACTAAAGCTTGACAAATAGAGAGAGATCACAATGTGGAAAGGAATGAAAGGTGTAGAAGAAAGGAAGAGACAGGAAGTAGAATTGTTTTCTGAAAGGCAAGAAATAATTCCTTCAAGCATAAAAGTGAAAGGGCTTCTTCAGACTGTGAAAAACGGAGGGAAGTTAATTCAAAAGAGATACTAAAATTGGTCCCTGGATTTAATCTATAAGCCACCAGACATACGTTGATGGCTGAATAGTGCGAAGGAAGTGGTGGTGTGGAAACTATCATACTGCAGCGATGGAAGATGCTGGCTAAAGGAAGCCTGGCCAATCGTGTTAAATATGAGTGGAGGTTTTCTGTGAAGCTGTTCCTTTTTTCCAAAGGACAGATAAATAGGAACATCGTAGTGTGCTTGTAAATAAACATGATTTTAAACAAAATGACTACAGACAGAAGTAGAACACATAATGCTTTAAATAGTCAACAATTGATGCTTCATCTTAGGAAAGATCCAGCACTGTCACTTTTGCTACAGTGACACACTGAAGGTGAAGTGTATTTGAAAAGAGGAAAAAGGCAGAACTTGTATTATTACACCCTCTAATTCCCTATAAATTTGAGTCTCTTCTGGGTGGTAGAGATCAAAATATGAGGAGGAGAGGAATCATATGGCAGCAATGTGATTTCCAAATCTAGCAATTAGAATTCAAGGATAAATTGTTTGCTATTTGGGTTTGGAAATTTGTAATATTCAAATTTACCCAGAGTAACACAGTTAAAGGTGCATGTCAACACTTGTGAGTTATTTCCTCATATCTAAATGGTTGCCATTTGCAACCACTTTCAAGTGTATTTGCTCAACAAATGCATGCTATTTGAGGAATCTACAGTGCCCAAACCATTCAAATCTGAGAAATAGGAGCTGGCTCAACCTACTGAAAGACCGCCAGGTACTAGGTTGTATTTGTAGTCATGTGGTACTTAAGAAAATGAACCTTATTTAACCAAGAAGTCTCAGTAAAATCAAGAGCTGTTGGCTAAAATTTTGCATACACACTAGTCTTCTTTTTAATCAATGTCTTTTCATCCTTTTAGGTGCTGTGATCTTTCCCATAAAGAAAACTTGGAAAACTATTCCCACAAAGCAGAATTAAATCACCAGTGAGAAGAATTATTCATGGAAGGAGTAAGGGTGATTACTGGAAATCATTCTGGGCCATGCTCCATACTGTCTAGTGCACTCTGGAGGGATTATTACATCCATAAGCTGACTTCTTACTCAGCAGGCTATCTTACAGTTCTCTAATGGCAAAAGCTAACTTGAGAACATCTGATGGTAATGCAAATTACACCATAAAAAACAATGCAAATGAATTTTAGTTAGTGGAGAATCAATTGATTCTCCTTGTAGAATTCATAATAACCAAGACATTCATGTCATATTTGATATTGATAACTTTCTGAATTGATTAGTAAATTATTTCTTCATTTTTACATGTACTGCAGCCATATGCAGACACACATCAATTTTTCAAGTTGAATCAGACCTCATTTAAATTTTATACTGTTCCTCCATTACCAGTAAGGGAAATGAAGAATTTGGTATATTATTATATGTTAAACTTTTAACACAGTCATGAATTCTGTTTCTAAAACACCGAGTAGTTGGGCAATTGAAATAAGCACACTTTTAAGACCAGCACAAAATTTTTTCCTACAGTACTTACAATTAAACCTCATTTTAGTAACATCACAATATTAGTGAAAAAAGTCTTAGTCTCTCTTTCAGATAGATATACTAATTAAGTATATTCACTTCATCAAACAAAATAGTGGGATTAGATCAATGCTGTGCATATTTGTACAAATAATATAACCTTCACTTTTTGTGAGGAAAGGAATGCTCTACCAAATGAGGACTAGTTAAAATGTGGAAGAATATACCCTTGGTCGTGGTGTAGCTATTTTTACAATGAAACCTGAACTTTGTCTAACAAGTTCCCTGGGGACTTAAGAGAAAAACACATTGAAATAGAGAATATAAATTTTAGCACAAAATTACATGGACTAACTTTAGACTTTAGAGTAAATATTCACATTGTATACAACAGGACTGAATTTCTCATGAATAAAATATACAAAATTATCAATACTTAATTTTGTCTAGAAAGTAAAATGCATAATTGCCCAAACATTTCTCACTGGTTTTTAAAATGTACATGATACTTCAGATGATGACAGTTTTTGGTATTGGAAATGATTATACAATAAATTCTAACTGGTCTGAAAAAAAAAGAAAGTAAAGTGCAGAGGAAAGCAATTCATGAGGGGCCGAGAGCATGGCCTAGTGGTTGAGTGTTTCTCAACATTCATGAAGCCCTGGGTCATTGAGTCATTGCTGCTATAGTGCTTGGATCTAATATCCATATATTAAGGATACTATATGCCTTTTGTTCCTTTGGTCTTGACTTATCTCAATCAAAATGATTTGCTCTAATATGTTTCTTTTTTACTATTTTTATTGTAATTGATAAAAGGGTTACATGATATTGTGCATTAATTCACATACATTGATACCCTTTCACATGTCTTGGTCCACATTACCCTCCCCCCCACACCCCATCTTGGTTTTCCCCCCTTCCCTATCCAATTTCAAATAACCAAATACAAATATATCCAATATATCAGATTACAAAGTGAGGTACTATAATAATATGATATAACCAAGGGACAGCAAAAGAGATGAGAGATAACATAGTACATTAAGGACAACAATCATTCATTATATGGCTTTTGTTTCAATATCATGGAGGTCCTTTCAATTAGCTTCATACTATATGGCCTTTTGTATCAAGGTTTTGCTCTATTACAAATCTCTGCTTGTAGAGCCCAAGGTTTCTACTGATTATGACAAATGAGGGAAACCATTGAGCCTAAGTTCCTTTGAGTCTGGCTTACTTCACTTAATATGACTTTTTCTAAGTCTTTCCATTTCCTAACAAATAGGTCTAATCTGTTTCTTAAAGAGAAAATAAACGGGTTTACTGGGCTGTTGTTTTCAGTTTTTTAATAGGTGGGTCCTGCTTGAAGTAAGGCCTGGTTGCTGTCTATGAGCTTTTCATTCAAGGTTAGTGCTTGAGCCACAACCCCAGTTCTGGTTTTTTTTCTGGAAGAGATAATAGTCTTATGGATTTGCTGCTGGGATGGCATTTAACCACAATCCTCAGATCTCAGCTTCCTGAGTAGCTACGATTACAGGTATAAGCCAGTGGCACCTGACTTAAACAAGTTTTAATCTAAATTTTACGTATTTTATATAACTAAACATAATGGCATTTCCAACAAGAAAAGTCAAAAGTCTTATTAAGCAATGCTTTGCATACTGTTACATCTATAACTAACCATGATTTAATTTCAGGTAATCATATTCTCAAAAGATCAGTTACTTTATAAATATTGCTGTAAATTAAAACAAGTGGGAGTCAAAGAAGAGAAACAATCCAATAGTCAAGGCACAGAAACCGTAAATTCCCTTTGTTCAATTTAAGAGAACCTGGAAAACATGCAATTTTATAACATAAGCCCTCCTGAAAAAGTTAACATTTTTGAACCTACTAATTAACGCTGATACTTAGTGCAAGCTGTATAAAATTGTTAAGAATTAATTAACTAATATAGTCTAAATAGGATCTCATTATGAACTGTAAAAACACAGGGAGGAACCTGCAAAAATTGCCTGAGGCTTTTCAAATGTAAGAGTGATAATAAGTAATCAGAGAAAGAAAGTTTCCTTAAATTAGTTGATTTATATTTTAGATTTGGGCAAGAAAGTTATTTTTAACATTATTCTAAAAGCTTCAATATTTTAAAATAGACAGAAGTCAATGCATTTTAATCATCTACTGTGAAATGCCCAGAAGTGAAGTTGTTCATAGATATCTGCAAAAAAATTAGACTCCTGAATATGCTAGAAGACCAACAATGACATGAGGCAAGAGGTATTCTTAACAGAGCTGCCAGGTCTTTGCAAAGGCTAAGTCAGATGCTACCATGGCTGTGTCCAAAATCCAGGCATGCATAGTCTCTCTTCATTCAGTCAAAGCCAAACTCCCGGAAGAGAGTGTCAAGACCTTCTGTTATCTGCAAGCATAGCAGCAGCCCTGCCTGCCTCCTCTCTGATCCCATCTTCTCCTCGCCCTTCACTCCCACCAAGTGCAGTGGTGTACATACTTGATGTTACTTCAGGGTGGCAGGTGATCTCTAACATGAAACAGCTCAGATCATCACTTTCCTCTGCCTGTGTGTTTCTCCCTGATGGTCACCAAACCCCCAACCTGCACACTTTGCTCATAGGTCACTTTCTCAAAGACCACTCAGCCACTGCTACCCTGCCTCATGCATTTTCAATCCTTATTCCTGTTTGAACTTTTCTCCTTTTATCCTTCTGATGTCATGTTCCTATGTGCAATATAATTTACTACTTTATTATGCTGAGTATTTATTATCTGGTTCCCTCTACAATATAAGCACTGGAGACTGTCCTAAAAGCTGGATGTAAATTTACAATGAAGTTTTTAAATTGTATTTTATTATCAGGATAAAGTATAGAGGGATTGCAGTTACATACATCGGGTATGGGGTACATTACTTCTCAAACCTTGATAACCCCTTCTCATATTTTTGTACCCCTTCCTCTTCCTCCACCCCTTCCCAATCATCTCCTAACCAGGAATTGTTAATGCTAACTGATATTTAAAGGCTATGATATACCTACTCTTTTTAGACAACTGATGTTTTCAAATCATTTGGAATAAATATAATTCATTCAACTTCTTTTCAGACTTCTGGTGAGTACCAGAAAGGATTTACTAATGGATATTTAGCTTCCTAACATGGCACAAGCATTCAATAAGGTACCAACTAAACTGGAATTATAGTAAAATCACCTTCAGTAGCATGAATCATAAGTAATGATTGACAACAGATAACTACCAAGGCGTTTTTTCTACAAGAGCCTATAAATGATCTCAATCTGTCTCTTAGAAGAAACAAACACCAATAATATCAGTGGAGATAGGAAGGTTGGGGCAGAAAAGCAACCCAGAAAAAAACTCAAACTCTTAGAAAGGAAAAAAAAATAACTAAAGCAGAAAGGGCCAGGGACATGATTCAAATAGTATAGCACACACAACTCTGTCCTCAAAAATCATGAGTACAGTATTTATCTTTCATTAATTCACACAATAGAGTTGCTAAAACTTTTTATAGGTACTGGCTTTATGAAAATTATTTAGTACAAAGTGAGGGTCAAGATTTAAAGACATTGCCTAAGCTACCAGAGCTTTGAAAATATCTGAACACTGCACAGATAAATATTAAGGTTATTCTGTGAAGGATAAGGGGATACCTGGTATGCTATGACAGCTCATAAGTGATGATGAACCTTCACTGAAACACTGATTCATGAAGACACTTTGGGCAGTAGTGCTCCCTGTAATTACTACTCTGGCTGTTTCTTTCACTTCTTTCTAAGGCTAAATAATTCCTAGAATTTCATGCCCTGTCTTCAAGTGAAATTAAATGTAGAATACTACAGCAGTGCTTTTACTTGGGAACTTGTGGCAAACACATTTGTCCAGCCTTGTCCAACAAACAGAGGAGGGACACTGGCATAGCAACTCAGGCTTAGGGAGAACCTAAGCATGACATTTAGAAAAATATTTGTGAAAAAGAAGGGTTTTGTTTCCACAGCAACCAACTTTCTTAGTCTTCTGAGCTCTACTAAAAATAAAACAAATGAAAGCTGGTAAGAGAAACAGAGTAAGGTCTAATGTAGAATGGCACACAAAGCAAAAATAAAGGACGCTGAAGCCAAGTTCATTGGAAGAAGCATAGCAAATCCTCAGTTAATCATGAGTGTCCTAATCTGGTCATGACCCTTTAAATCTTCATTTCTTTATTTTTTGGTAACTACTGGCCGTGAGATTCTTCTCTCTCCATAAAGCAGAGCCTCCAGAATTTATTCATCTTGTACAATTGGGTTTCAGTGCCCAGGATCAGTAACTCTCTTGCCTCTGTTCTCGGCTACCCATCACCGCAACACCGTGAGGCTATTTTAGGTAACTTGTACAAGTCTTTGTTGTCTTGTGATGAGGTTACTTTGCTTAACACAACATCTTCAGAATTCATCCCTACAGCTGCCTGTGGTTGAACTCCCTTCTTTTCTAGGGTTCAACAATACCCAATTTTGTGTATATAACACATATACTTTGTCCATTTACCTGTGGTTGAGCCCTTACCACTTCTTGAGTATGGTGCACAGTGCTTCAATCAACATTGGGATTTGGGTTTTCTTTGAGGTATCTTAACTTACCCTTTAGTAACAAGTCAATGCCTGGCCTCATAAAATGAATTTGTTTTAGTTTTTGAAGTAACTAAAGAGTCATTATTGATTCTCCTTTAAATGTTTGGTATGGTTCATCAGTGAAATGTAATGGTTTAAGCTTTTCTCCTAAATGACTGTATGTCATTTCTACATTCCATTTCTTCATGATTAAATGCATAAGTGTTTTATGTTTGTAGGACTGTTTCCCAGTTCCCCTAGGTCAATTATTTTTCTTTCAGATAATTGTTATAAATTCTAATGGTCCTTTCTCTTTCTGAAGCATCCATTGTAATACCTCCTCTCTTTTTATCTAAATTTATTTATTTTTATATTGTTTATTTCTTAGTATAGATGAAGAACTTTAATTTTTCTTTTATTTTTGCCAGTCCTGGGCTTGAGCTCAGGGCCTGAGCACTGTCCTTGGACTTTCTCAAGGGTAGAGCTCTACCACTTGAGCCTCAGCACCACTTCCAGCTTTTTTCTATGTATGTGGTACCGAGGAATCGAACCCGGGTCTTCATGCATGCTAGGCAAGCACTTTAACCACTAGGCCAAACTCCCGGCCCCTGAAGGACTTTAATTTTTATAAGAAATAATTATTAGTTCACTGATTTTTGTCTTTACTGATTTTCCATTTTCTTTGTTTCTATTGTTGTTTTGGTTCTACATTAAATACTAATTTCTGCAAACTAGACTTCATTTGTCCTTTTTTTTCAATGTCATTATAATGTGTAATGTATAGTATTAGGTTACTTATTTGAAACACTTCTTGTTTCATTTTGACTGTCCTGGGTTTTGAACTCAAGGTTTTATGTTTGCTAAGAAGGTGCTCGGTCACTTGAACCAAAACTCCAGATCTATGTTGCAGTTATTTTTAAGATAGAGCCTCAGTGATGGACCTTGATACTCCTGTTCACTCTTCTCAGACTAGCTGGACTACTAGCACATGCCGCCATTCCCAGCACCTGTTGAAGTGGGATCTCATGAAAGCTTCTGCCTATACTAAATTCTGATTTTCCAGATCTCTGCCTCCTGTACAGCTGGGGTGATAGGTGTGTGCAATTGGTTATGAGAGATCTTATGACCTTTCTCCCTCCAGGATGACCTTCAATGGCCTGGGCAGTTTTGCTTTATATATTTACTCTTATGATAGTGATTATGTATTTACAACTATTATGATTTCTTGGTGAATTGGAACTTACATAACTATATATTGTTTCTGTTTATGTCTTAGAACAATTTTTACTGAAATTATACTCTGTATGATATAAATATAGCCACTTCATTCTTTTTTTTGCTTGCCTTTATCATGGGATGTATATTCTTTTCCTTCACTTTCAGCCTACACATGCCCTTAAATGTAAAGTAAGTTACTTATAGCCAACATATAGTTTGATTTTAAGCTACACGTGCACATGCACAAATACATATAAAATTTTTGAACTCAGGCATGCTTACTTGATTTACGTGGTTGGCCAGAACTCTACCATTTAAGTCAGTACAGCCCTGCTCTTTGCTCGTTATTTTACAGATGTGGTCTAGAAAACTCCTCACTGACTGGCCTTGGACCACAATCCTTCGGATCTCAACCTGCTGAGTAACTATGATTACAGGCCTGACACACCAGTCTCCAAACTCATCCTGTTTGCCATATAGCCTCTCTAAGACAGTAGTAATTTAAATGTCTCTTGTGCCATGAATATTTCATACTTACTCATTATCACATTTCTCTACCTTCCAAGGTAACTTTCTTTGTTTTAAAGTTCATGTGATCAAATGGGGTCTACCTAAATTTTACAATGGAGGAGAGTTTCCTTATTTTAAAACCTGGTCTACAAACTTAATCCTATCTGTAAGGCCCTTTTTGCTATAGAATGCAAGATATTCATAACTTGTAGAGATTAGGAATCATTATCATACCTACTACAGTCACAAATCAAAGAAACAAATACTCATGAATACTACTTACGCCAAACAACACAGATCTGTTGTCCTAATCATAACTCAGGGATCTCTAGGAAATAAATGTCATCAACAGAATATTACTCTTAAAATAAAGCTCTTAAATTAACTTAATGAAAATAAATACATTATTTAGTTTTACAATCTTTATCGCTGTATACAGTCGCTAGTACTACACAAAGGTCAAGGTGCTGTGGTGTGGGATATATGAATAGTTAATAACCAACATTTGTTCTCAGTCTTCCTCCATTTGGAAGAATAGATGGAGTCATTACTATTGTGTACAGTGCCTTGAAGCCAGTTTAAATAAGTCACTTTTTTACTGGGCTTGATTTACATAAACTATTAAACATTTTCAATGGGTCAAAAGACAATATTGCCCCACAGAGTCATCTGTCATTTGTTTATTCTCATTAGCTGTATGAAAAATAAACCATGGAACTGCATAAAAATATATTGGAATCAAAGCTTTCTTTACTGTTTAAATTATAATTCAGAACTCTGAATTTAAATGCTGGCAATGTAAAAAAGCAAGCAAACAATGGCATTAAACAAGGCTGGAAAGTCACTACAACCTCTTTCACAATTTGCCTTTGGAGTACATGGTTATCTGTAAATATCTCCTAATGTAATAGTAGACAAGGGTCAAAAGTACTAACCCCTGAGATTCACTATTCTCCTCTGAATAACAACCTGTTTTTCATGGGATGTTTTAAAGATAGAGGCAATTCACAAAAGTGCTTTAACAATGTATTTGCCTAGGATACTTTCAAAATATTAACCTGACTCTGGTTTCAGATTTGGTATTATATCTGATTCATACAGTTTACTACTATTTATTCATTTTATTTCTAATTTCTAATACACAGTCAATAGTACTGATGATGAGTTAGGCAAGGAATTAGGAAACCTTGTGTTTGAGAATGATGTCTCAGATGTTAATTTTAAAAATTTTTACATATCGGCTACTGACATTAGCAGAATGGATTGTGATACACAGTATTGTCTTACTGACTCCCACAATCCTTGCAAAATCTGTTTGTATATCCAAGGGTAAACACTATTCCCCAAAAATTCTGTCAAGAGTTCATGAGATACAACCCATTCTACAAGAGTTAATAACATAAAATAGTGTCCAAACCTCCTCTTCTTGAAAGGAATCTACTAGTATTATCACTGCTATTTTTTGCTTCACTTTATTTTGACATTTTAGCACTAGGAATTGAACCTATGCCTCCCACGGGATAGGCAATCGTTCTACCTAGTAATTCTTGGTGTTCTTTAATTTGCATTTTATTTGGTGTTCGAGAAAGAAGCTCACTAACTTTCTTTTGCTTGGCTTCAGACAACACCGTCCTGCCTCCTGAATAGCTAGCTGAGACATCAGTCATGTGCCACCATATTGGGCAAATCGCTTAATAAAGCCACACTAGATATGATCAATGGCAAATAAAATTTCAGTGGCTGTGAACTACGTAGTCACTAAGCTAGGCAGGTCTTACCCTGGACACAGAAGTGCTCTTAGTGGTCCTTTGAGGCACCCTGGTGCAATTACAAAGCCTTCTTGTCATGCTATGTAGAACAACACAGCCAGGCACCAGGCTTCACCTATGCTGTCTCCACTGGTACAGTCTCATCTACATATGGCTCATATATGTTTAAGTTCAGTTTCAAAAAATGTGTGTCCACTACTTCAGGAAATAAACAGCAAAATGCAAATTCAAAATTCCTTCACATGAAAAGACATGTAACAAATAGCACATGTGAACTCCCACGTTTCTCAGCTGTCTTACAGTTTAGCTTGCCGAGCAGAGATGGGAAAGAGAAAGGGGTTAATGATTGCTTCTTGTTCTTGAAATGGGAACCAAAGGGGGAATGTGCCACTTTGAGACAAGGAAATCAAAAGCTAGTCCAGAATTCTCCAGATTCTCATTTTTCCAAATATGAGGTAAATGGGCAAGACTGTGTCATATGGGTAGAGCCCCAAGGAGGGAAGCCTCCATCTTCCACTCCCTGGGAGGCTGTGAGAGAAAGCCAAGGCCTCTGCTAACCCACACTGGACATGCAAAATGTATGCAGTGGATACTTTAGTTACATTGTGTGTAAACACAAGAAGGAGTCTGGGCTACACACAGTTTAAGCAAGCAGGTCAAGGTTGCTGAGATGAGAAGGTAACCCCCAGTCTCCTGACATGCAGGCCTCAGTTCTCATTACAGTCACTACTCTGGTTCCATTGACCACAGCAGAATAATAAACAACATCCCTGAAAATGGATTTAAAGACCACTCAATCCAAATTCTCTAAGCTCAAGGTGACAGCCCACCATCCAGAGGCTATTAAAAGCCAGTGGTGGGCTCAGTACCCAAGACTCACACCTGTAGTTCTCCGTACTCACTCAGTAGACTGCATCTCAGTTAAGCAGTGACTGGCGTCTGTGACCTGGATCAGTATAATAACAAGCTATAGGATATAAAGGTACCAGGAACATGAGTTTGGGAAGCCGACTCTTAGCCACTAGCCATTTGGCTACTTTATGTCCCTCATTGTAGTTATCTACCTAAACAGGCTTTTTGTGAGGTTTTGTAATCTGAAGCAAGGTCACTGTCATCTAGTTATCACCTTGTCTTGGGTCCAAAAAATAGAACACAGTCCTGTAACAAGTTCTACAAAGTAGGTTTATTAGTTACAAGAATAGGAGTCCAAGATCCACTGCAAGCTGGTTCCTAACGCTAAAGAAAGCTCTCCACAGCAGTCGCCTCACTTGCACCACAGGTGAAGGATTCCCCAAAAGTTTCATCTTAAGTTTTACACGAGGACAGATGAGTTTCTGTGTTAAAGGGCATCTGTCTCCTAAATGGGACTAGAATGAGCACAAATGTTTTCATCATGACAAATTTATCATCTTGATAAATTGCATTCCTATACAATACAACCTACAGTTAATTTTGAGCATTACAAATGATGCAAAGGAAAGAAATGGGTCTCTCTAAGGCCACTCAGAAAAATGTTCCACAGAAATGAATTTAACTAATTGAGAATTTATTTACATGTGCTTTTGAAAGTTTAATACCTTCATAACCCATTATTTTATATAGTATTTTGTCTCTTCAAAGTAAAGGACAATATAACAGCTTCCATGTACCAGCATGGCCCTTAGTGTTTATGAATATCTGCTCATCTAATGTTCACAGAAATTTGAGGCATTTACTCTTAATAAACTCGGAGGTCTTTTAAAGAAAACAGTGAAGCACAGAGTGGCTTGTTCAAGGTCATCTAGCTTGCAAATGAATGCAGTAAGTTTTGAAGCTAGGCAGCAGCTTTCAGAACCCATATTTACATCCATTAAGCTACAATGCCAAGGATGAAAGCCTAAAAAGGGGTAGATATACCCCTGTACTCCAACTACCATTTTTAAGGTCAGTATAAATGTTTGGAGGTGTGTAAGCAAAATTGCAATTGTGCCTTTCTTCAACTACACTAGATATAAAGTGCATGCTATAAGTAGAAATGGCAGAGTAAGGGTAAGAGATGACAGGAGATTAGGAAGAGGAATGAATATTTTGACTAGTTAGACAGGCTGGTAGCGCTAAGAAATGTCTGAAACACAATGAACTATATATAATCCCGGAATTCCAGCTCTGCTGCTAATTGTGGGGCATCTCTTCAACTAAAATAAGAAGTGGAATCTAAAACCCAGACTAAATTAGACTCATAGTTTCTAAAGATTATCTAATTTAATTGTATTATTATATAAATTACAGAAATACTGCCTTTGGCCAGAAAGTCAATTTACTATTTTTTTCATCTTTTTAACAAGATTCTCTTAAATGAAATTTTCCATTAAATTAATAAATTCATGTAATTTTACTCAAGCCAAGAAAACTGAATAGATATTATCATCTAAAGCAGGGAGTTTGGGACCACAGTGTTCTAGACCAGTCCATTCTTGTCTGTAAAATTCAGTGTTTCAACCAAAAGGGATTATTTCCACATTCCATTCTGATAGAATGTTTTGCTCAGGGTCCAGTAAGAACTTCTAGGAAAAGGTATTCTGTTTAGCCATTTATTAAGCACCTTAATTCATAAATAAAAACGAGCCCCAAAGGATCAACAGTTAATGAAATTATGTAGGACAGATATATAGACACGAAGACTCTGGGCATTACATCTTTTGTAAAGGCTCATGGATAAATAGTAGCTAAAAACTCCAGGATTTAGCTTCCTGTGTTTCTGATTTCTCTGGATGGGGAACTTTCTATGACTAATAGCACCCTCTGGCATCTGTTTCCCTAGGGGGAACAATACATTAGCCATAGAAAGATTAAATATAATAATTATGATTTCCATTTCTGGGACAAGGCCTTTTCATCAATAATTATGATTCGGTGCCAAACTGGCAATCTTTAAGCACTGGCCTTATCATTCATAATAATGAGCAGATTCATAACCCATGCTCCTTAGCTGTAGAAGGCTAATTAGGACTTTAACCAAAAACACCACTCATGTGAACTGCTCACAGAGGTCACTGGCTACAGAACACCAGTTCTGGCCAAATGAACTCCATGTGCTGACCAGGAGTAAAGAGTACCTGCACTAGAAAAGGAAGTTACAGCTCAGAGTGTAACCCTCAGAGACAGGCAAGTTTTAATTCCTGCAGGAGTATGTGCTTAAACATGCAAATGGAAATCACAGCCAAATCAAATATTCCAAAGGGCAGTGAACAACTATGGATAAAATATGAAATTATTGTCCTTAATGTACTATGTTCTCTCTCATCTCCTTTGCTGTCCCTTGTTTATCTCATATTGTTACAGTATCTCACAATTCGTATCTTTAAAGGGCATGTGTTCTAGTTGGAAGACAAAGAGGTGGACTGGAGACTTTTCTGTTTGCTAAACATAATACAATTACATAGGAGTTACCTAAAATCCTGTGAAGAGCCTAAGGTGATTTGTCCAGGTATCCAAGTTAGGCAAGAAGAAGATTTGCTTTTACCAGCAAAACCAGTCTTTGTATAAAGCCTAGCATTATTTCCTACATAAAAATTATCTCAGGAGTTCTCCCCTCTTAGGTCCGCCTGCATTATTGCCTCAGAGTCCCTCTCTGTACACAAGCACTATTCAGCCATGGTTCATAGGAATCATTGGACATTTAAACACTCAATGTCCTTATGTCTTCAGCCACTGAGGAAACTGAAGTACAAGTCTTTACTGCCCTTCTCTATATAGACACTTGAGGAGGATTTAAAAAGCCTTGGGTGGTCATGTTAGGATATGTAAGTCTCCATTAACTGGTCTCATGACTCCATACAGTGTGGTCAGAGAGATTTCTATGGGATTATGCAGCACTTTTCATTTAGAAGCAGCTGCTGTTTCCTGAGATAGAGAGAGAGCCAATCACTTATGTATACTACCAAATGCTTTAAACACTTGAAATCTTCATACAGGGATGATGTTTCAGGGTATCCTGCCAACACCAATTTTTGCAGTACTTTAGACAACAGCAAAAGAAAAAGGAAATTCAGTGCTCTTGGCTATTCACACATCAAGGCACAATGATTTCAAGTTCCAATTATTTGTGGGGTATCTGAGATGGCAGTCTATGTTGCACCGTGTTCTCAGCCTGTGTTCAACACCCAACTATAGCTGTTATCCTTTTCCACAATAGAACTCTTTGCTATTTCCATAAGTGATTCTCCTCTCTGATTAAGTAGAACAATATACATAAGAATCTCCTAGCAGAGATTTGCAATAGAGCAAAAAAACCTTGATACAAAAGGTCATATAGTAGGACGCTAAATGAAAAGATCTGTAGGATATAGAAACATAAGCCATATAATGAATGCTTGTTGTTCTTAAGGAACTATGTTATCTCTCATGTCTTTTGCTGTCCCTTGGTTATCTCATATTGTTACAGTATCTCACTTTGTTACCTGATATATCGGATATATTTGTATTTGGTTATTTGAATTTGCATAGGGAACGGGGGAAAACAAGATGAGGGGTGGGGGTGAGGGGAGGGAAATGGGGACCAAGGCATGTGGAAGGGTATCAATGTATGGGAATTAATGCACCATCTATCTGGCAAATATCATGTAACCTTTCTATTAATTACAATAAAAAATATATAAAAAAAAAGAATCCCAACTTGTGCCACTAGTTGTTACACAAACAAATACCAGTTCTGCTATACTCAGCTGGTGTTTGTCTGGTATACTCAGCTTTTGCACAGCTCATTTTCCAACCTAAAAAGAGCTTCTCTTGCAAGCAATCTAAACACGGATAACAGATTGAAGCCTAATCTGTCTCATGCCTAACCTCTGCCTGCTTTCACTACCCTCCAAAAACACACTTTCATACGAGGAAAAAGTAACTTTAATTTTAGATGATTCCAACTGTCTTAAGGTTCCACCAGGTTACTGCTGGCTTGTTTTGAAGCTGATTGTTTCATTACTGCTTTCAGGGGAATTAATATCAACTGCCTGCTTGCTGTCCTTGTTAATATCTTTAAAACTTCTTGATTTGGGCCCCTGATAGAAAGACACCCAATGATGGGGCAGTGATTTCTCTATCTTCCCGTAAGTGTCTGATCTCATTAATTAATGAGGTGACCAGGGAGCTGGACTCACTTGTCACTATTAGACAGCTAATATAATAATCAAGACTCGTGCGGGCAAAGTATGAGAACAAAAACCTTTCTGCTCCCCTCCTTTGTCAAGCTGACAAATGACCTATCCTAATGTGGGCCTCTTTTAATAGTAAATATTTTATAAACACAAATGCTAAGGAAACAACAAGACAAGTTTATTCCACTCCAAACAATTTGGAATGACATATATACAAGGCCAGAAACCCAGCTCTAGGAGTTCCAACAAGTGGAGTCTTGCCACTTACCTCAATTTCCCAAATAAAGAGCAGAATGGTGCTGAAGGGCAAGAAGAGCAGACTTACTATGCAATGTGAGTACAGAGTAATGTAGGAAGAGACAAAGTAAACACTTCAGTTAACCTTTACAGAGATGAACTTTAGGTTTAAAAATAGGAAGAACTGAGGCAGAACACTAGGGGTATGTATAATTATTCAACTGTCTCAGATAAAGTTGGGGATAGTATCTCAGGAACTACCAGGGAGGACCTGGGCTCAATAAAAAGTAATTTATATATGAATGTATGCTTTATTTTCTCCAGGGGTTCACTCTCCTAGGAATTAATGTAAAAGAAATAGTAGTAAATTTCAACAAAATAAAGTTAGATTGAGTGATGTGTATCTCAGTGTATATAAAGAAGCAAAGGAAGACAGCAAACTAAATGTCCAAAGAATAGGACAGATATAAAATGGCATCTGAAATACTAGTTTAAAATTTTATTCATTTATATGTTATTTTTCATTTTTTGTTGAGTTTATTGAAGTTTTGTTTTTGTTTTTGTCTTGCCAGTTCTAGAGCTTGAACTCAGGGCCTGAGCCCTGATCTTGGGCTTTCTCAAGGCTAGCACTCTACCAATTGAGCTGCAGCACTACTTCCAGCTTTTTCTGTGTATGTCATACCAAGGCTTCATGCATACAAAGCAAGCACTCTATCACTAGGCCATGCTCCTGGCCCTAATTAGTTCTTTACATGTTGTGGTTACTAACTTTTGGTAATTCACGGACGGTATCTACCTAGAAGAAAGGGGATGCTAAAAACACAACAAACACAGGCCTAAAGGTCAGTAAGAGGGACAGTACAGTGGGAGAAGGGAAAGATCGTTGTGGTATATAAAAACTGAGAGAAGAAAAAAGATATTATAAAGGGGTATCATGGAATTAGAGAGCTCTTATTCATACATAAATCCTTCCAAGGGTATCCTGTAACATCACTTCCCATCATCTTCAACATCCTTTCAGTCTCTGAAGGATACAGGTTTACAGAATGAAGCATGGGTGTCCACCAGGGAGATGTGGGAATTTTATTTCACCTCTGTGGACTTCAGCAAGCTGCTAGATATTCCAGAGATGTAAATTCCACGTGCAAGCCACTTCATGCACTAAGCATGCATTCGTAGGCATTAATTAAGCTGCATTAAGTCAGTCAGCTCAAATAAGGCTGGACATTAACAAGGTGGACTGGATCATTTTCAGAAGTTGCTTTCTGCTCCCATTAGCAGACTGATTATACTCTAGCTCTCATTCAGGGGCATGTCACCAAACTGTCTACCAAAAGGTACATTACAAGAATGCAAAATTTTAAACACTGAATATCTGAGGAAAACAATAAGAATATTGAACACTGGAGTCACGCTTTTTTACCTCTTCAGCAAAAGTAGTAATCAACACAAATGTTTACTGTTTGGAACTGCTGAACCTAAAATATGTATGTGGATGGAAATGCAATGTCCACAGGATCTGTTTGCAATGTACTAGCTATTACACTGCAAACAAAATTACTTCTTATTTAAAATGTATCCCACATGCTCAGAATCCATCCCGATCAACACACTGAAGTATAACTTATGATCCAGAAATGAAATTATGTATCTGACTTGGTTACCTGGTGTATTGTATATATGTTTATTTGCTTATTTGAAATGGGGAAAGGAATGGAGAAAACAAGATGATTGGGAGGGGGTAGGAGAAGGGAAAGGGGGCAAAAACATGAGAAAGTGTATCAAGGTTGGAGAAGTAATGTCCCCACTACCTGACAAATATAACTGTATCCCCTCTGTACCTTATCCAGACAATAAAATATAAAAAAAAATCTTTAAAGAATAAAAGAAGAAATTATGGACACACTCCAATTAAAAATAACATTTCATAGAACATAACTCTTATTCATTATGCATCTACCAATGCTTCAGAAAAACACTGACAACTCTTCACAGAGAGCCTTGATCTACTTCACCAAACAACACAATGTAGGTGAATTAAAGAGAAACTATAGGCAACCTTTTATGACTTATATAACAACTTCCTGGAATAACTTCAAAAGTTAACTGTACAAAAATAAAATGGTTAATGTTAAATACTAGCTCTAAGATTTAAAAGATTTTAAATTACTTACTATTTCTGATTCATATTTTTTTCATTCATATATGTATTATTTGCCTTTTATATGTATCAGACACTATTTCAGGCTCTGGGACTACAGAAATGAATAAAAGATACTACAATCTCTGCCTTTATATTGTTTTAATTTTATTCTTAATTAGAATAATATAGTAGCTATTGAAGATGAAGGCAAAAGATTCATTGCCTATGTAAGTATTCTGTCACAAAAATTAATAACTGAACTTCAAAGAAAAAGACAACACATGTCTTCAAAACTTTACAAGAAGTGAAATACATGGTATTTCTTCCAGTAAACAATAGCAAGTTGTAGCCTGGAGCCATGGCTCGTGCCTGTAATCCCAGCTATTCAAGAGGCTGAAATCTGAGAATCCTGATTCAAAGTAAGCCCAAGCACAAAAGCCTGTGAGATTCTTATCTCCAATTAACCACCAGAAAACAGGAAGTGATGCTATAGCTCAAGTGGTAGAGTGCTTGCCTTGAGCTGAAGAGCTCAGGCCCAGAATTCAAGTCTCATGACTGACAAAAAAAAGAAGCAAAAGTAATAAGTATTAATAACTTAATAATTTAAAGATATATCCTGGCTTTTCATTAAAATTTCAAAAAATCAGATAAACTAGCATCTACAGTAAGGAAAAGGCAAACACTAATGAGTTATTTAAAAAATACAAGAGAAAAAAATATTAATTAGTGCCAGTTAGGTCAAAGAAGTGACCAAAATTCAAATGCTATTAATATTCCAACTGGACTTCTCTTTTCGTAGTATTAGGAATTGAACTCTGAGCCTCGTACTTGTTAGAGAAGCACTCTACCACTTCAGCCAAGTCTCCAGCTGCTTTTTATGTTCACAGTTTTCCAGGTAGAGTTGCGTTGTGCCCAGTTAGATCTGAGCTGTGATTCTACTTGTACATCCTCATGTCCTGGGCCACCAATCCCCATTTAGCCTGTGGGCTATGGAGAGGGAAAGCAACAGAAAACTATCTATTGGAGTTCCTATAAGTATCACTGTGGATGTCAATGATTTCAAGAAAATTCATCAAATATGGACTTCAGAATTTTGTTTGAGAAAGTGGTCTCATAGTACCTTACATTCATATTCTTATTTCCAAAACAGAAAGCTATCCATTATGCCAACAATGATGTAAGAAACAACCCTGGTACTTTTCTCAAATGTCCTACAGGCTTAAGTCTTCTCTGTTTTGATGGCTACTTGCCGCAGGAATATGTGCTACATTATAAGATAAAAACAGAATCGGCCAGGCATCGGTTAGAATTTATTATTGTAATCAACATGATAAACACATTGTTGATAACAAGCACCATAAACAATCTGTTTTACACTTAATGTAACACTAAAAACATATTTAATTGCGTCACTATTATTCTAGGTGTTGAATTGTTTTCAATTTATTTTGTAGAGCCATGACAATGAAACTGAACTGCAATCACAGATGCAACTATGAATTTTTAATTTTTCATAAATCATAAGTAATATGTCCATAAATGCATAGCTGTCCTTGAGATGATGGATTTTTTTATTCTAGAAATATAGTGGAATCTGTTTAGAGTGCAAACTTAGCTAACTCAGCAGTCCTGTGCAGCTGAGTGACAATGGACATGTAGAAATTTTATTTTCTGTAGGACAATTTTTTGCAAATTATCAGATGCTTATTTTTTTCTCTTTTCATGGTATTCTGACAGCACACTCATTGAAAATGGTAAAGTAGTTGAGCTCCAACCATTTAGCTTCAGGATCAGTTTCTCAGAGGAAAGCTGAATTGGAATGAAAGAATACTGATACTGAATTTCTCACTATTAGCATATATAAGCTAATTTCCATTCATAATGACCAAGAATGTTTTCCTCCCCATTTCTGTAACTAGGGCAACAGCCATTTTGAACTGTAGTAGAGGGCATAATGGAAACAAAAAAAAGTAGAAAATTCTATTTAAGTAGAAGCTGCAGCATTTGAGTATAAACTGTATTTGCCTGGCTATCTATCTACATAAATATTCTCTGAAGGAGGAACAGAAACAGATCCCACCACCAGCCATATACAAGGACGTTACAGAAGTCAATAGATGGAGCAAGCAAGGTGATACACTTTATAAAAAGAACCCATGGCTACATAACTGTCTGTTCCAATATATTTTCTTATCTCTGATTTTTATATGTGGGAGGAAGGCAAGGAGGAATCAAAGCTTGCAAGGAGAATTTTAGCTAGTTATTTTGCTAATTTAACGTTCAGCATCTGGTCCACCTGCTGCTGAGCACAACTACAAGCAATCCAACACTGACCATGAAATGCTTACTGAAAAATAATGAAGACTTGACTTTTGACTGAAATTCTTTGCAAGTGAATTAACAACATTCAGGCTTATTAAAACCAGTCAATAACTAACCACACTTTTGCTTTTGAACTATTTTAACAGATAGCTGCTTTATGTGGTTTCATATATCTCCTAAGCTCACAAACATTTGCATTTTCTTTATGTCTTAAAAAATAACTGCTGTGGGTTTTTCATTCTTATCCTCTTAAGCACTGAAGTTTCCCATATGAAATTTTAGTCTGGACCTTTTCTGTTTTACAGTGGTAAGAGAAGAATAAGTTACTAATTAACTCTAAAGTAGAGGCATATATAATTTTCAACATATTCTTTGGAAATTCAAATTGACTGAGGAAAACACTACACTTATTTCTTGGGCTGAAAAATGTGAGACTTTGCCAAGGTAAGTGCTTGCTTATGCATGAAAAATTTAAGTTAGAAAAATTTGATGCAATGACGGGTCGTCTTCCAATAGCAACATGACTTTTTATTATTTTTCTGGAGGTACTGTAGGATAAAGTTTTCTAATATTCCCTGCAATATGCACACAATCCTAAATCTAGGAGTCCTTGAAGAATGCCATAGTTCTATATGGCACATCATACCCATATGGAATTTATGCCAATTAGTAGATATTTTCTTTTCCTTTGTCTACCAAAATCCACTTCTAGAAATACTGGAAAGAAGTTTTTCCTCTCATTCAGAGGCTTCCTTTTAATCAAAGACAATAACTTCTATATGAAAGGAAGAATAAGGTTTGGCCTATGAGAAGAAATATAAAGGCTTGTATTGGGGAGAAGTGCCAAAGTAATTACAATATTCATAAAACTTCTCAAAACATTGGTGACAGGTCCAAAACTAATTACCGATTGAAGAAGCAAACTAGACTATATACAAACTAGTTTGATAGTTCTATGGGCAATCAATAACACTGCAACCAATGTGGCCTGAAGTCTTCAAAGACAGAGCCTATTCTCATGGTCCCTAAATAAACACAAAAGTCTGTTTTAGTAGATTAACTGCATTAAAGATTCTAAATTCCAAATAGCGGTTATATCACATCCATGGTGTTTCCCCAGAACTGTGTAGTCCTCTCCCATTCGGACTGTAGGCTTGACCATGTGACTTGCTCTAGCAAATAAGATACTAGTCTATGTATCCCAAGTACAGGTTTTTTAAAGTATGCATATTTTTGCTTTCTTTCTTTTGTTAATGAGCTGACTCATTCCTAGATCCTTACTATGACCAAAATAAAGTGAGCTAATCTTGTATGAGTGAGGGATATGAAAGAGATGGAGTGAAGCTGAGTTGTCCAAGCTAATATCATTCTAGTCTAGGCTCCTTTGTTAAACTGTCAACTGACAACAGATATGTAAGCTAGCCCAACTTGGATTACCTTCATCCTACACTGTTATATAACCACTGAGATAACACATAGACTCATGATAATAATGTGAATATTCTAAATCTCTTCATTTCATGATTATTTGTTACACAGTATTTTAACAGCAACAAGTAATAGGATTGCATTTGGTTACATTCTGAAAACTTTGTTAGATTCTTACGAAAAACACTTTTTTTGACTGAATAGGCTGAGTAACTGAACACAATAATCTTACCCGTTCTTTTCTCCCCTCAGTACTTGTAAAGGAAATGCTTTATAGCTTTGATAATTTCCCTATAATTATGACTGCTTGCATTTAGGTATGATATACATATTAATCAAACTTACTTACGGCCCTTATTCAACTTCCATGTCAACATTTTAAACTGTTACTTAAAAGTAGTCTTTAGACCAGAAAAGAAACAGCATCCTAAAAAATTAATGTTTCATTTGGAAAGTAAACTATCCTTAAGTGATGGGTAAACAATTTAAAAGGCAAATCCTACTCCAGCATATGAAACAGCTTACTCAGGCAGTCTTTGGCTACTAAATTTCTCTTTACATATTTTCAGTAATAGCTAGGTGGAAAATGAGAATCAGTCAATCTAATTATTTATTGTGTTAGAACTCAAAGATCATTCTATAGGTATCCTTCATTTCTTTTTTTCATATATTTTTATTGTAATTAATAGAAGGGTTACATGATATTTGCCAGATAGATGGTGCATTAATTCCCATACATTGATACCCTTTCATATGTCTTGGTATCCATTACCCTCCCCCTCACCCCCACCTCTCATCTTGTTTTCCCCCGTTCCCTAATCAATTTCAAATAACCAAATACAAATATATCCGATATATCAGGTAACAAAGTGAGATACTGTAACAATATGAGATAACCAAGGGACAGCAAAGGAGATGAGAGATAACATAGTACCATAAGAACAGCAATCATTCATTATATGGCTTATGTTTCTATATCCTAGAGATCCTTTCATTTAGCGTCCTACTATATGGCCTTTTGTATCAAGGTTTTGCTCTATTCCAAATCTCTGCTAGTAGAGCCCAAGGTTTCTACTGCTTATGATAAATAAGGGAAACCATTGAGCCTAAGTTCCTTTGAGTCTGGCTTACTTCACTTAATATGATCTTTTCTAAGTCTTTCCATTTCCTAACAAATGGGGCAATGTCATTCTTTCTGACAGCAGCATAGAATTCCATTGTGTGCACCTGCTATCTGGCAAATATCATGTAATCCTTTTACTAATTACAATACAAAAAATTTTAAAAAAAGTTTAAAAAAATGGCCTATAGACACATGAAGAAATGCTCAACATCTCTGGTCATAAAAGAAATGCAAATCAAAACAACTCTAAGATTCCACCTCACTCCAGTTAGAATGGCCAGGATCAGGAAAACGAATAACAACAGATGCTGGAGGGGATGTGGCCAGGAGGGATCACTACTACACTGTTGGTGGGAGTGCAAATTCGTTCAACCACTATGGAAAGCAGTGTGGCAGTGCCTCAAAAGGCTAAACATAGAACTCCCCTATGACCCAGCCATTCCACTACTTGGCATTTATCTAACCAACCAGAAAGAAGGACATACTAAACCCACTAGCACAACAATGTTCATTGCAGAACTATTCACCATAGCATAGATATGGAACCAACCTAGATGTCCCTCAGTGGATGAGTGGATCAACAAGTTTTGGTATTTGTACACAATGGAATTCTATGCTGCTGTCAGAAAAACGACATCGCCCCATTTGTTAGGAAATGGAAAGACTTAGAAAACATCATAGTAAGTTAAGTAAGCCAGACTCAAAGGAACTTAGGCTCAATGGTTTCCCTCATTCGTCATAATCAGTGGAAACCTTGGGCTCTACCAGCAAAGACCTGCAATAGAGCAAAATCTTGATACATAAGGCCATATAGTATGAAGCTAAATGAAATGAACTCCAGGATATTGAAACAAAAGCCATGTAACGAATGATTGTTGTCCTTAATGTACTATGTTGTCTCTCATCTCCTTTGCTGTCCCTTGGTTATCTCATATTGTTATAGTATCTCACTTTGTTATCTGATATATTGAATTTATTTCTACTTGGTTATTTGAAATTTGATAGGGAAGGGGGGAAAACCAAGACGGGTGGGGGGACGGGGGGGAGGATAATGAGTACCAAGACATGTGAAAGGGTATCAATGTATGTGAATTAATGCACCTTCTATCTGGCAAATATCATGTAACCCTTTTACTAATTATAATAAAAAATTTAAAAAAATAAAGAATGAATTCTTGTTCTACCTACATCATGACTCTCTTGGCATCTTCAAAAGCAAATGCCCTAACAAACTGGTCAGAAGCACATGAGCCAAAGAGCAAGGAGGGAAAAAAATCACCTTTACAGCAGATCCAATGTTTTTAAGCAGCCTTTGTACCAAGTGTTGTTGTTGAAGGAACCCTCGCCCTCTGAAACAGCTAATGAAAATTTAAAACGGTATAACCACGTCAGAAAACGTGTTTGCTGTTTCTCCAAACCTTAAACACCCACCTACTGTATGATTAAGGTATTCATGCCTCGCAATGCATTCCAGAAAGAAAGAAAAAAAACAGCATATACTGCTACAAAGACTTGTGCACACATGTTCACAGCAGCTTTATGTGTGGGGAAACATAAAAATAAAACAGTAATAGCCAACGGAAGCTCCACATTTGTGCACCAGTCTTGAGCACGGACACTCAGGCTGCCGGCCCAAGTGCAAGGGCCAGGAAGGCACCGAGCGGCTGAGCTGTGGTTATAACTCTTCCTTATCTGACAGCTAATGAAATGTAAACAAAAGCCGTCTCACCGTGACTCCCGCAAGACACAGACTCAACAATCTTCACGGCAAAAACCAAAAAATGAAAAATCCCACTGGAAGGCTTCACGCATCGCACGCTTCAGGCCTGGGAAATGCGCCCAGGGGCAACTTCGCGCAGGTGCAGATCCTCCAGCCTGAGCTGCACAAGGCACAACTTCGTGCATGCACAGATCCTCCCAAAACCTACCAGCCCAGTCAAGGCCCCTCGTTCCTCTCAGACCATGAGGCCCCAGCCCCATGCAGGCCCCGTGCAGCCCCCGTGTCGCCCCAACTGGGGTCTCTACTCCCTGGTTCATTCACCTGCAAGCCCCGGCACAGATACCTGAAAGACCTGGTCTCTTTCTTCCTCAGGGTCAGGGGTGTTAGGGGTGGGGAAGAGGACGCCCTTGTCCTTCCTGGGGTTCTTTCTACTTTGAGCGGCTAAACGCGGCCCCTGGTCACTTACCGGGCTCCTCAGCTCTGGGAGACACGTTTGAGGCAATGGCGGGTGTTGAGCTTCGCGTGTTTGTGGGGAGAAGGGCATCAGGGCCACCTGCTCGCGGCTGCCATCGTGGGCCATGAGCTGGGGGCGTGGCCTTGGCAAACACGCATGCTCACTGAGCACCGAGGGCCGTGGCCCAGCGAAGAGCACGCATGCTCAGTGAGCACGAGGGCCAAGGCCCAGTGAAGAGCACGCATGCGGAGAGGGAAGGAAGATGGCCCCGAGACAATAGGGACGCTGCGTAGCTCTCTCTCACAAAAAGAGAGAACTAAGGAGTCCCACGAGCCAATTATCTTAAGAAATCCACAACAACAAACTCAAAAGGCAACGGAGAAGGACTCAAAGTGGAAAAGAAATCCAGATAAAGCTCACATCCAACTTTCTCAAAGAATTCGAAACGCGAGGACCCCTCCCCCACCTCCATCCGCCAGTTCCAAGCCACAGAAAGCACCGGCGGGCCGGGGGGGGGAAAAGCGGCAGCAGGCCGGGAAAAGCGGCTGCGGGTGGAGGGGGCCAGCCTGGGAGCCCGATTGCTGCAGAAACCAACATACAACCGGGCCAGCGAACGGCGGAAGCAGCAGAACCCAGACGCGGAACCAGAACAGCAAGCAGCGGAACCCAGACTCGGAACACAGGCGACAGCGGAGACCCGAGGGGAGTGAGAGACTCCCCACCACCGTGCAGCACCCGCAGAGGGATGCAGAGGCGTGAGTAATACAGCGCGTCCCCAAACACAAAGGGAAAGCAGAGCGGTGCCAAGCAATAGAACTTAACTCAGACCCCTCCACCCCGCCCACACAGGCCTAAAGGCAAAAAGAATACAAGGACGAATCCTAAAGTTGGCTGTGCCTCCACTACCAGATTTTTGTAGACTCCAACTTACAGGCCAGAAGTTGAGAATTAATGGCCCAGTAGATCAAATTAGTCCCATTCCATGTTGTTTAAGCAGCATAGTATTTCTACACATTTGAGCCATCATTTAACAAAACAGAAGACCTATATCAGGCACCAGTATCTCACACTTACAATCCTAGCTACTCAGGAAGCTGAGATCTGAGGATCACGGTTTGAGGTCAACTTGAGCAGGAAAGTCTGTAAGATTCTTAAACCTAATTAACCAATAGGAATTCAGAAGTACGGGTATGGCTTGAGTGGTACAGCACCAACCTTAACACCAACCCTTAAATTAATTAACATACATGTGGGTCTGTGTATATGTGCACACATATATATTATTGTATATATATATATACATCTATTATGTATGCTGTATACATGCACATGTGTGTGTGTTTGTGTCAGAAGACTTAAGTTTAAAATTTAAATTTCCTTAAAACAATGAAACAACTGACCATTCTAGGCTTACAGTCCTGCCTCATGATGATAAGCTGTAGCAGAGTAGAGGCTTCCCCTCCAGATAAACTACTCAGCTGATCACAGCCCCTGTTACTCCCACTAGTCCCCACTCTAGCCTGTTTTCCTGCCTTAATCCTGTTGAAATCTTGGCTCTTCCTAAGGTGGTTCTTCAATTACTCTGTGTCTGTGTCTGCACAGTAATTAAAGACTAAACTCAAGTTGGGCATGGTAGCACTTGCCTATAATCCCATCCTTAGGAAATGGAAACTGAAAGATCTTAAGTTTGAGGCCAGCCTGGAGTACATATGTAGTTATTTCCAAGCCAGCCTAAGCTACATAGCCAGATCTTGTCTCAAAAAGGAAAAAGGAAAAAAAAGTCAAAAATCAGAACAGAAAAGAACAAAACCGATTCGGCTCATTTTGGTGCTCAGAATGAGATTTCTACGTTTGGACCTTTTTCATTTTCTTCTCATATTTTATTATAATATTCCAAAGAAACTCTCAGAAGGCAATGATTATATCATATATTTTGCATTTCCCACAGCTCTCCATATAAAACGAAGTACAAAGTAGATAATTAATGATTGTTAAAAGAATGCATGAGTAAAGAATACATATATATATATATATATAAAATAAAACAGGAATTACTTGAAACATGAAAGCAAGATTATAACAACTGCTTGTTGCTCATGTTTTTAAAAACATGAAATGTCAGTAGTAAAACTATTTGCTTTTAGAGGGGTGGGGGCGGGGGGAGGGAAATGGGGACCAAGACATGTGAAAGGGTATTAATGAATGGGAATTAATGCACCATCTATCTGGAAAATATCATGTAACCCTTCTATTAATTACAATAAAATATATGAAAAAATATTCATTTTTGAGCCAGGTTTGAGAGCTCATCTTTATAATTTTAGCTTCTTGGAAAGTGGAGATCAGGGGGTTGAGCAATTCAAGGCCATTCCAGTCAGAAGTACTCCCAACTCCATATCAGCCAGGGGCCCTGATGGCAAGCACCCGTCATCTCTGGCTGGGCGCACATGGCTTTTGCCTTCATCCTCAGTGACACATGGGAGCACAGCTAACAGGAATGTAGCCCAAACCTGTCCACCCCAGGCTAGTCCCAGCCTCAAAAATAACCAACATTGAAAGGGCTTGGAATAATATCTCAGTGGTAAAGCACCAGCCACCAAGCATGTGGCCCAGAGGTGAATTCAACACCTCCAAAATGAATGCACACACACCTTACACAAAACAATACTAGTAGCCTGCTTTTCAGTGCATTAGCTTGGGGAACGATTGTGCCTGAGGTTATTTTCTAATTGATCAGTAAAGCTTATCCTTATCACAGTTCTATCTAGTTGATTCTTTTTGAGCTTTCTTTCAGAACTGCAAATCAGTCATTTCAGGACCAGACTAGAGGTACAGCAAAGATTATCCTGAGGCATGTAATTTGTTTTAATTTCAGTGAATCCTCAAGAAAAATTTCTGAGACACCTTCAGTACATTTTGACAACCCCTATTATTCTCAATGCCACAAATCATCAGGAAAATTCTAATATTAATATAGTGTGGAGTTATGAAATATTTGCCCAGAGAATAGTTCATATTAAAATTAATATTTAAAATGGCTTGTTTTCTACCAAATGGATTTCATTAATATCCTACTAACATACAAACATACAGGCCTTTTTCCTGTCTTAATTGTTTAGTAACTAGCATTTCTTCTAATCAAGTTAATCTTAATCCCTTTAAAGCACAACTTACAGTAATTCCACAACAATGCAGCTAACTAGTAGGCGAGTTTTAGAAAAGATGGAAATAATGGCTCTGTGAGGGTTTTTTAAATCATTTTTCATGTATTTTAAAGCCTGCAGGATTCCAAAATTTTTATGACCTTAAAATTATCTCACTTTTTAAACATATAATATTAAACTTGAAATTGTCTATGAAAGAAGAAAAATATGTAGGAGGCTGCAAAACATAATAGTATCCCAGAATCAGAGAAAATGTGGACTGTCTGAGCTTAACAGAAAGGCCATCGCAGTGCTAAGTCTTTTCCTCTTACCTACAGAGACCATGCAGTGAATTTTAAGAGTGCAATCTGATGAAAGAGGAAAAGGAAAGATGCTTAGAGAATATAAACTACTCAGAGCATCAGAGTTTCATGGGAAAAGGTACTGTGTTTTAAAATCATATTAATAACACATATGTTCTCTCTAGGTAACACAACATGCATAAAGCTTACTGAGTGTTGTACATCTAATAATCCATATGCATAACAATTGGCATTGTTCTTTACATACCTCTACAAAGTGCCGCTCGGGTTCATCTTTCTCTGTAAGCTTTTTACTACCCCACACCGAGGAAAGCTGCAGGAAAAAATAATAAAATAGCATATAGGATAGTTGTGATGGACAGCAGTACCTTCCCACAGAACTGGATGTCTGGTCGACCTCGGTGAAATAGATATTGTTACTTCAGGCCAAGGTGTTAAGTAATTTTGCTCTGTGTGTTCTGAGTACTGGGGAATCAAGTCTCAGTCCCTGATGGCATTGTAAGTTAAGGTGTAACTGATAAATCCAACAAAATCCAGCCGAAAGAATAGGCATTGTTGATCACACATTGCCTGCCAAACAGCCAACAGGCTTGATCCGTGTTCTGTTATTTAGTCTGTTGAGTTTTGTGGATGAGTGGTTCAAGTGAAGTTTCCAGTGTTGTTTCTCAGTCTTGAGAAACGTGGATGGTACCATCAGTCTCTTCCTCACTCAGTAGTCAAGGGCACATCTTAGAGACACCATTCTGGTTTCTTTGGCAACAGAACAGCATCAAAACAGGGAAGCAACCAGCAGGACAGGAAGAGCTCTTTCAAGTTCACATCTAAAAACACCACTCCCAGTCATACATCTGGAAAACAGGCCAAGGAAGACACATTTGAAAGATACTCTGCCTCAATGGGAATTTTGAAAATTATGTAAAGGAATAGGACATTTCCCTTTTGTGGGAGGACAAATTAATACATCATACAAAATCCACTAGCATAACAATGTTCATTACAGCACTATTCACCATAGTAAAGATATGGAACCAACCTAGATGTCCCTCAGTCGATGAGTGGATCAACAAGTTGTGGTATTTGTACACAATGGAATTCTATGCTGCTGTCAGAAAGAATGACATCGCCTCATTTGTTAGGAAATGGAAAGACTTAGAAAAAATCCTATTAAGTGAAGTAAGCCAGACTCAAGGGAACTTAGGCTCAATGGTTTCCCTCATTCGTCATAATCAGTAGAAACCTTGGGCTCTACTAGCAGAGATCTGCAATAGAGCAAAATCTTGATACATAAGGCCATATAGTATGAAGCTAATTGAAAGGACCTCCAGGACATTGAAACAAAAGCCATATAACGAATGATTGTTGTCCTTAATGTACTATGTTGTCTCTCATCTCCTTTGCTGTCCCTTGGTTATCTCATATTGTTATAGTATCTCAATTTATTATCTGATATATTGAATTTCTTTGTATTTGGTTATTTGAAATTTGATAGGGAAGGGGGGAAAACCAAGACGGGTGGGGGTGTGGGGGGGAGGGTAATGGGTACCAAGACATGTGAAAGGGTATCAATGTATGTGAATTAATGCACCTTCTATCTGGCAAATATCATGTAACCCTTTTACTAATTACAATAAAAAATAAATAAATAAATAAAAGAAAAAGCATGTGCACTGTTTTGCTTGCAGGCATAGAAATTACATTATTCACAAATATTTTCTACATAGTAGGTAGGGTAGCTACACTGGACATGAAAGGGCGGGGACAATTAATATGGATGAAACAGTCCTGTTTCATTAACTTTCTACCTTATTGTTCATTTATTTCTTCAAATTTTGGGTTTGTCTGAGAGATGAGAGATTCTCTTCTCTCTTTGATTATATCAGAATAAAAATAGATATTGGTCTGGAGGTTTGGCTCAAATACTAGAGCACCAGATGTGCAAGCAAGCTCAGCAAATATGAAGCCATAAGTTCAAACCAAGTATTTTCTAAAATCATCATCATCATCAATAAAAATAATAAATAGCATAAGCTGGGGACAAGGCAGAAAAGTTCATGAAATGTTAATTTCTAATTATTCAGCAAAAAGAAAAAATTCAGAAGTGGAGATGTGCCTCAAGTGGTAGAGCATGAAATAGTTGAAATAGCCAAGTGAGAGCTCAGGGTCCTGAGTTCATGTCCCAGTGGTGCTTCTCTTAATCAAATATGAATGCACACATACTGAAAATGTACATGGTATACACTGCCAAATACACAGCTCACTCCCTCCAGCAGCTCCTAAAACCTGTTATTAGGTTGCAGGTTTGAAGTTTAGCAACTCCACATCTCTTAGGCACCTTATTTCAACGAGGATTGAACAGAGGGACCAGGAAAAGACTTAATTAACTAGGGCAGTATTTCTCGAGATATTTGTTGTTGACATTGCAAAAGGGACAACATATTATATTTGATTTCCCATTTTCAAAGCAGAAGGAAAGGCAATCCACAACATAGGAAACATTTCACTTTCCTTCCTATTTTAATCAATCTTCAAAGAAAGACTGGGGTGGGAACACTTAAATCATAACTCTGCGGTTATTGAAAACCCCAAGAATGATGAACTTCATGCATATGATGTTGAAATAACACACAATGAATTGTAGGCACTCTGAACGGCAGTGAAATTTACAACTCCTTTCCTCTGTTCCAAAATAAAAAAAGAATTTCTATCTTCCCAGCAAGTGGTCTCCAAAATAAATGCTGTTCTCACACCCATGAGCAAAGAAATAACTTGGGGCAAGAAAGCACAGTGTGTTTTCATTTACAAATTATATACATCACATCACTTTACTAACATGCTGCCAAATATAAAAATTGAAATATAAACTGTATGAGATATAAAATGCAGTATTTTTCCCCACATTGCCTGACATACTGTTCCACATAACTCAAATACTGACTATGATGATGTCTCGTGCATAACTATAAATATCTACCTCCCTAAATATCCCTTCCACACAGCTCAAAACAAAAAACTTGAAGACAACTCTTGTTGCTGGCATGCCTCTTTTAGAGAGCCTAAAAGGACAGAAATAAGTTGAGACCATAAATGATGCTCTCAATTTGGGTAGGTACGATACTAACTGAGTGCTTTCCAGGTGTGAGGCATTGTAATGTCTTGTGTTTAATTTTCCCCAAAACTCCATGTGGTAGATCATCTTCCCAGTTAACAGCTAAAGAAACTGAGGACTAATGTACCTTAGAATTGGCTAGTTAGAAAACAGTAGCAAACTGTGTAAGAATCCTTTCTTGACTGAATTTATTCTGGGTCCATGGCCCGCCAGAGAGAAGCTTTGGATTCCCAAGGGGATCCTTAGCAACATGGGAAGGAGGGGGAAATTTGGGTTGTCTGGAGGCACAGGGAGATGTCAGGGTTCCTCTCATCTTTTGGTAGAAGCGAGGGATGCTAATATTCTGACGTGGACAGGACAGTCCAAGAACATACCCACAGTGCTGTGGAGGGAGAATCAAGAGGTATCAGAGATGAATGACGAACCAGATATGTTCATCACAGTGCAATTTGTAATAGCTGAGTAGTCCAAGACTCAATAAATTACAGTGTATCTATTTATCAGAGCTCTGTGGCTACTAGCATGACGTTTTTTCAAAAGAATAACCATATGAAAAAAATTCACACTTCCTATTTACATGTGCAAAAGCAATATTCGCCAAAACATTCATATTCACAAGTCCTAAAAGTAATCTGGTTAGCAGGGTTGTTGTGTTAGAAAAGTATTTATATGTTTATGTATGCACATGGGAAATACTTTGAAAGACATCAGCCAAAGTATTAATTACTATTTGTTGCTGAAGTATAGTAGAGAGTCCATATAAAATATTTTATGACAGAATCATTATAAATAGCCACACATACCACTGTAAGAAGGAAACACTCATAAGTAATATAATCTATTATCTCAAAGTCCTTATGAATTCCGTAAGCCAAAGATTTGATACCCATCTTTTCAGAATGTGTCACTGGCAGCATTTTATTTCATTTTATTTTCTGACATCAAGTTCTTTAATAATAGAAAAGAAAAGCACCAGGTGTTTCTCACCAGGTGCCTTTGCAATGGCAGCAGAGTTCACTGGTATATTTTTTTCAGAGCCAAAATAGCACCTACTATTCACATGCCCTATCTTTAAAGCCTTCATTGTTTCACTATGATTCAAAAGTGAAGTTACTCACTCCCGCCCACACAGCAAGAACAATACAATCACGACACTGAACTGAATAAATGCTTGAAACTTCATAAATACTAAGTATCTCATCTCAGAATGTCTTATGAGTAGAAATCATTATGATGCTGTCTGCCATATAATTTATCTTTATCTTTATCATCATCATCATCATCATCATCATCATCATCATCATCATCATCATCGTTTGGGTTTTTGTTCTGGTACTGGTGATGGAACTCCATCACCTGAGCCACACCACCAGTCCAACATTTTGCTGGTTAATTGGAAATGAAGAATTTTCTGTTTGGACTCGCTTCAAACTGATCCTCCAGGTCTCAGCATAGTGAGCAGGTAGGATTTCATATGTCAGCCACTGGTGTCTTGCTCAGAAGTCTTACTTTATTAGAACACAGTCTAACAAATTACCCTTTATTTTACTGACCAGTACCTCATTGTGACCTGGAAAAAAATACAACTAACATGGCAACAAACCTTCAAAAATACCATGAGATTTATATCGGCCAAAAAAACTGCTAAGAAAAAGTTTATTCCCCAATACAGATGAAAAATTTGACCTACAGTAGCAAGAAAAACAACAAAAAAGAAAGAGCTGGACAAACACAAAATGGAGAAAGAAGATAAGAATTGTGATTTCTTTCAAAATTGTAATCATTAAATAAAATAAAATTTGCTTATTTTCATCTTCAAGGAATCCAAATGGTTTACATTATATCTAGCATACAGACTATTACTAAATAATAACAGTTAACAATATCACAAAGTATAAAGGTTTTCAGAAACATAAAAATGTTAGAAGGTATTTCAGATACTTCTTTGATTCGAATTAGAGAAGATATGTCTAATTATGACATGATATCAAAAGGAATGCTGTATAAACTAAGTAAGCAAAGATATTTGCCAGTAATATTAAAAGTAATTCCTGAATGTTTCTCAAGTATGTGAAATACTGAGAAAATCAATGCCTAGCATGACAGTGCCACTTGTCAAAACAGTCTGTTAATTATCTTTATCATGCTCTTGGCAAAATAGGATACTGTTGGATAAATAACATCTTCACATAATTTAAATCCATGCTATGTTTTATTAATTTAGATCCTCCGTTTACCCCAAGAGGGGGTGGAGATGATTGGCTACATCTTCTGTTGCAAATATACACAAAGCCTTATTTGCAATGGAACAAAAACACAAATTTAGAATTGGATTGACGAATGTCCAAAACCCAACTCTACTACTTCAGTGCCTGTCTTTGCACAAATTATATCATACTACTGACCTACCGTGTCTCTATACATTAAAAATAAACAGTGCCAATAATCAGATCCCTCATAGGGTCCGGTAAGAAAAACAATGAGATGTTATTTGTGAAGTTCTGGCAACACAGTAGGGATTTGATTGCTGTGAATTTTTTTTATCTCCTTCCCATTTTTACCTTTCTGTCCTTGCTTTCATACCTAGATCTTCACAAGGCAAGTTGATCTGGAGGGAAAACAGAAAGAAGGAAGAAATAAAGGGGGGGAGAAGGGAAGGAGGAATAGAGGGAAGGAATGGAGGGAGGGAGAGAAGAAGACAAAGAGGAATTCACCTTACCAGAGGCTTACACCTGTAATCCTAGCTACTCAGGAGATTGAGATCTGAAGATGGAGGTTGGAAGCTAGCATGGGACAGGAAAGTCTGTGAGACTCTTTAACCACCAAAATTCAGACGTGGAGCTGTGGCTCAAGGGGTAGAACTACAAGGAACAGAGCTAGGTCCCTAAGTTTAAATCCTAGTGCCAGCACCAAAACAAAGAAACTCACCTTAAATTCAAAGAATGTTCTAGGGAAAAGGAACTGTAAACAGCAACAGGCTCAAATCCCCTGATTATACAGATTGTGAAACAGACCACATCAGGATCATGCTATAGAAACATGCATGCGCAGGGACCATTTCCTCTTATCCTCCAGAAATGACTAAAACTAGAGGCCATTGGGAAAAAAAAAACCTTCAACTTCCAGGGCTCAAAGGGCTGATTGTTCCATGGCCACAAAGTTCCCTTTTACCCAGTTTATACAAGATGTGGTAGGTGGTAAACTAGAAGTTAAAAAATATAAGCAACATTTCTTTTCTGGACTGTCCTATGTCCTTGTGAGAATTGCTTGTTCATGCAATTCTCAGAGAACACCCCTTGGGCACAGCACAAGGGCTCCACCTTCAACCTCAGAATGAAGAGGAACTTTTCAAAAATGCTATCTGAATCTTTAAAAAGCAGATCAGAAATGCAGTCTCTTCTTACAAAACGTGAACCATATAACATTTCACTTTGCAAGCTTTCATCCCAAGAATTTTATTCTCCACTGGTGAAATCACACAGGTAAAATTTTAAAATAGGGTTTTAAAAAAACTATTGCATTTCCTTTTAAGTTCTTCATCATTCATGCTGCTGTGTCATTTTCTTTATAGTTGCAACAGAAGCTGATGAGCTCTTCCATTCTAATTCTCCTAGAGCTTCACTCCAGTGGACTTAGGGTTTTGCAACAAAGAAAAAGGTTAATCTTTGCTCAGTAGATCTATTCATAAATTATTCTTTATATTCCAATAAATACTTGGCAGTTTGGGGAAGAGAAACTTCAATCATGACAAAAGAAAATAAAATTCAGTGCTATTCAGAGCCATTACTTAGACTTTGAAGATTAGTTTTTACCAATCACATTGGTGAGTGATATAGTTTATATTAAAAACCACATAAAATATTCTCTTAATTCACAGAGTAAAACTCCCAAATATAGGTTAACTCCTAAAGAAGGTGATATCGTGACATCACAGAATGGAAGGCCATCTTTCTTCTATCATCTACTTATAGATGTTGGTATGTGCACCCTGTTTTTTCTTTCTGGCTCTACCACATTCTCAGATGTCTAAGTCTTGATAAAAAGTAGTCACAGATACTCAAAGGAAAGGGACTATCTAGCTAAGGAAAGCTAGAAAAAATTATATCCAGAGCTCTTACCTTTCCTTTATTCTGATTACAAACCTGAACTCAGAAATGTAAGTTTGGTGAGTCCCAAAAATGTTGGAAAGGGTTGATTACCCCCATCGGAGCAAGGATTAAAAGCAAGTCCTATTTTCGTTGTATTTTTTTATTCAGCACCCAAACTTTTCAATGTGTCTTGCTCATTTATAATCTCCTATATTTGAAATTTAAAGAGCAGTTGTTAAAAGCTTAGTTCCATGGTAGGTGTTCTTAAAATGTATTCTATCCTCTATAATGATGTGGTGGCTTAGTTATTCTATTATGGCGTGTTTATCATTGAGAAAACAGAGTGTAAAGAAATTAAATAAGCCCAGAGTTGAGTCAGTGGACCAGAAAACCTGAACTCTCAATCCCTCTGCTGTATACCACAACCCTCCCTATAATCCATATGCAAATGAGTACCCAATTCAATTCAACAAATGTTTCAGAGCAATTTATATTTAGCAAGACATTGTACTTTATGAGAATGAAGCATAGAAATATTAGAGGACTTGCCTGAAATCTCAGAACACTTTCGCAAATGTCCATACTAGAACTCAAGTACTAAACATTGGGCCTGAAGAGCAAGCAACAAGACAAGTTGAAAGAGAACAAGCTCTGGAAATGAGACACATTGGTCCTCAGAATCCAGGCCCATCACATCCAATGTATGACATAGGTCTAAAGTGAACCTTACTTATTTTACATCCCCACCAATTAACTAAATTAAATATTAGGTACTGCTCTGCAATTTTATAGAACTTTTTACTTTGTTTAACACATTCTAGTCTTCTTCGCTGCAAATGAAGTAGATACTCCTCTTAAAAACAATGTGAACACAGTAGTGGTTCTTGCCTGTAAAACAAGGTTTTGAAAGGTGAGACGGGAGGATCATGAATTCAAGGGTCACCCTGGAATACATTTTGAAATCCTCTCTAAAAACCACAAAGGAAAGAAAAAGAAAATATGGTTTCAGAAATATAAAAGCCACATATAGTTTTTCAGATAAAATAAAGGACTCTCAACTAAATTGGAATTTCAGAACCAAATTTTCAGTTCAAGGATGTCTTGAATATTGCATGTTTATCTAAAATTAAAATTTTACTGGGCAGTTCATATATGTTTGCTAAATATGGCAACCTAAAAATGGCTGTGCTTGAAATAACTAAGAATTTCTTGGAATATCATTCAAAACAGAACAAAAATTTCTTCCTCCTAGAAATTAAAATATCTTAAGATGTCAATAACAAAAAAACCCATAAGGAAAAGAAAGGAAGGACTTTGAAACTAATTTCCCTTGGGATACATAGCCACTGTAATTATCAGAAGCATTTGGAAATGACCCATATATTGCTTAGAAATTTTGATCAATAATACTTCTAATCTTTTGCCCATTCTCCTCAAGATTTAATTTTTGGAATCCTATTTATTCAAAAGATGTTAGACATTGTCATTTTATTGGTTTATTTTCACCTGTGAACTTTGACCCATAATGGAGACTTTTGTTTTGTATGGTCTGCTCTCCTCCCTTGGCCTACAAAGGAGACCCTTTGGACTGGACATGGAGATCAGAACAGATGCTCCAGTGCACAATATCCAGACTCGGAGCACAGATTTATTTCCTCCAAGTCAGTTTTGCTCAGTGAAGTTTCCCCAGACTCTCAACCACTGCCAAGGTTAATGTAGGCCCTGACTCTGCCTGCTGATTCATATTAATTAAGACAATCAATGATCTTGTTTCATACAGTGTCTGTTTTTAATATAACCTATTTGATGAGGCTGTATTAATTTAGGAGAAATATGCACTGGCATTCTGGCATGCACTTTTCCTAATTATCTCACAGCTCTCATTCCGCAGTGAAATTAGACTGTGGTTATCACGGTTAATGGAAGCCCATAGCTCTTAGCTAAGTGATCTCCTCCAGTGGAAAGTCATCGTTTCTTGCTCCTGGCTACATAAACATGATTGTGCTATCTAAGCAATCCCCTGTGGCTGTGGATGTGAATGTTTTAACAAAATATTCTGCTTTAGAGCTACAGGGTGGCACCTCATTTCTATAAGTAGGAGGATAACAAGATTGGAATGGGAGGACTGTGAAAGGAAAAGTTACCCAATAACAGAAGTGAGACAAGGAGAAGCAGTTTTCAAGGGTGTGCAGGAAATAGGAAGCCTGACCTGGTAGTTATGTGTTCAGGTTCAAAAGAAATCCTTTATATGTTCCCTTATGCTTCTCTTGAGTTCTACATCACCTATCTCGCACTGCCCATTTTTCTTTTAAGAACTCAGTAGAATCTTGGTCCAAATGAGGACTTACTCTTCTGTGTGCCTGTCCACTCTTTTCAATCATTCACTTACTAAGTGCCTACATCCCTCACTAGAAAGAAACCAGTCACTTCTTGCATGAAACATGAATCCATGAGGCAGGCAGCTCCACAAGTTAATTTAAGTCAATCATTACAAATTGTAAATACACTAAGAATTTTTAATGGATTGATTTGATACAAAATGATCTGGCAAAACAATTTTTGAAAGAGGGACAACATCTGGGCTGAAACTGTTGTGATTACAAACATTCAGTTATCGGGAGAACCAAGAAAAGAAAATGAGCCCGTGAAGGAATAGTACTCATGAAATCCTGAAGCAGGACCCTTTCTTATTCTAGAAACCAAGCCAAGGCTAGAGTATGAGGAGTCATGCAGAGAATACAAGAGAGACTGATTATAAGCTTCCACCAAAGGGGCCTTTTGCCTTCCCATGTTCCTTCTACCAGTGGACCCTGAAAAGGGGTTGACAGCACATCATTCCCCTGGCCTACTGGGCAAATATGTAACTTAAAAGGAAGTAATGACACAGTGCTCATCTTGTATTACTGACTATGCCAGTGAGGATGCCTGGATCAAATAGAAATGTTAGAAAGTTGAGCCAACTGTAGTTGCATTTATTTAAATGGACTATGAATTCCAGTTTTATCTGTGAAAACAGGAAGCCAGTCCATTTCTGAAAGACTTGTTATTTACAGTAGGCAGTGTTTGGTAAGCTATTTTCACCAACAAGACACTGCTTATATATTTCCACTTCTTTAAGGCTTACATTCAGAGTAGATTTATTTGTTTTCATTCTAAAGATAAAAGACTCAGGAACAGATATAGCAATGAACTAAAATTGGGAGTATTAGTGTTTGAACCCAAGGCAATCAAGTCCAGAATACATATCCTTAATCATGATTACTAGCAGCCAAAATTCATCTTGGGAAGCTAATCAAACCATTAAGGTGCATCAGTATTTAATGCACTGAGATGGCAGCAAGATATTTGACATGTCAAAGAGTATACTTGCCCTGAATGTGCATTAGGTAGAAGATATGAAATATATCTTTAATGAATTTCCATATCTCTGCTTTCTTAGTTATAAGAAAAGATTATCTAGTCACACTTCAAATGGTTCCACTGTTGCTATAGAAACTGCTTTCCTTTAAGTTTTTGAGGTGACTGTCAGCTTGTAAAACACTCAGTGCTAGCAGCAACACAGCACTAATGGATGCCTTTAGGAAATTCTAATTTCCCCCAATGTTCTCCATCCTCTAACTTTTTTCCCCAAATCAACTTACATACGGAACCTAATGAGAATCAGTGTACTTGCTAGGCAAACATAGTTGTAAATCAAACTGTGGGTCTCAGGCCAGGGCATAACCCTGGGAAGACCTCCCAAGATCCTTCTGTAAATGACCTATTTCCCCTGAAGTTTCTGGGTCTCTGACAAAGGCAATGAAGGAGAAAGAAATAGGAGAAAGAAGAGGAGAAGGAGGAAGGGAGGGAGGAAGAAGAAAAGGAAAAGGAGAGGCTTCAGCGTGGAGGAGAAGGAGGAGGAGGAGGAAGAGGAAATGAAGAAAAAGAAGAAGAAGAAATTTACCCACCTTTATTCAGCAGTGTTAAGAGCCTATTCGCTACCTTCTCTTTCTTCTGTCTTCAATCCTCCACTTCCAGCACACAGGGGGACTTTACCTCTCTCCTCACATTTCTATTCCAGATCCAGAACACTATTTCTTCCGCCCCTTTTTGCTTTTCCTGCCACCTCATTTTTAATATAAGCATTGATGATTTTAATTCCTAGTGTATCCTACACATGCCCAATCTCTTACTTTTCTATTCTTATTATTGTTTCTGATTTTTATTTACCATACTTAAATGTATAGTTTGTCTTTGAAGTATTGTTCTTGTAACCATGGTCTTCTCTCTTCTGAGTGGTAGTGAGGAAATGGAGATTTGTGTGTGGCATATAAACAACGGGCTTGATTTTGTAAGGGTAGTATTTTGTGTTCTCATATAAGATCTGAGATTAGAGAAGACATAGAAAGGGAAAGGGGAGTTAAGAAAGAGGTTGATACATAAAGTGGCAACTCCTTTTTTGTACACCTACTTAAAGATAGTTTTTAAAAAAAACACAAAAATTAACTAGATCTAAAATACTTGGGCATAAGAAATTATACAGGTCTCTAGGCATTCACATATAGTGAAACCAAAGGAGGAGACAGGAGAAGAACAGAAAGGCACACTGCCTATGTGCATCTGATCATCCAAAATACTATATATCCACATGAACTCCAGGAAATGAAAGTGAGGGGTTTTTTTCTTTTTAGTTTCTCTTGTCTTTCCATTTTGTTCTGTCTGTTTATCTGTCTGTGGGAGTTTAAAGGGAGGCACAGAAATGGAGAGACAAAGGATAAACAAATGCAGCAGTGGGGCTCACTGGACACTATGCTGAAAATTGTTGAATACAAGTTGTGTACAACTTGTGAGTGGGGGAATGGGAGGGAAAGCCTGAGAGAGAGCAAGGGAAGAGGTGACATTACCCAAAAAAGAAGTGTACTTTTTACCGAACAGTAGCCCGTCTGTACATCCCCTTCACTATAATTTTTAAAATTACAATTACTTTTAAAAGGGAGTTGACATGATATGAACATTCAGAATGTCACAGCAGAACCCATTGCTTTGTACATTAATGTGTATCAATAAGAAAATGCCAAAAGGGTAAGCTCATGATAACTAAATGAAACTATTCTTTCTGGAGAAAGAAGCTAATAGGAGAAAAGTGAACTTAAACATTATATGCAGGAGGAAATAAAAAGGTATTTTCAAACTTATGGTAAGAAATAATACTTTGAAACTTTTTTTCACTGCTAACAGAATTCTGAAAGGCCATGGGGAAATTAAAACATCATCCACATTTTCCTGGGGGGGGAATCTTTTATCCAGACAGAATACTGCAAATGCAAAAATTTTAATTGCATTGTCATCATACCTAACCGAGGAAGGTGTTCCTTTCTAAATTTTTTTGTCTAAAGCATCCTCTCAGAACATTTTTGAGGAGAAAAAACTGCATATTTGTTTATTTGAAATTGGATAGGAAAGGGGGGAAAACAAGATGAGAGTGGGGGTGGAGGAGGGAAATGGGGACCAAGACATGAGAAAGGGTATCAATGTATGTGAAGTAATGCACCTCCCATCTGGCAAATGTAATGTAACCCTTCTATTAATTACATTAAAAATTATATGCAAAAAAAGATGTCTAGGAGAAATCCTTTGACAACCTGAGTTAATATAATGGAATGCTATTGGAAAGTGAATATATAGATGTAGTTATACATATATATATATATACACACACAGCTGTGACATTGCCATTCATAAGCAAATGATAATTTAGCTTTGTCTTCAAGTGAGATTGAATATAAACTGACTTTCAAGTTCAAAAAGCCATCGTTAATCTTCATACATAAGGACATATAATGTGAAGCCAATTGAAAGGACCTCCAGGATAGTGAAACAAAAGCCATATAATGAATGATTGTTGTCCTTAATGTACTATGTTGTCTCTCATCTCCTTTGCTGTCCCTTGGTTATCTCACATTGGTATAGTATCTCACTTTGTTATCTGATATATTGAATTTATTTGTATTTGGATATTTGAAATTTGATAGGGAAGGGGGGAAAACCAAGATGGGTGGGGGGTGTGGGGGGGAGGGAAATGGGTGCCAAGACATGTGAAAGGGTATCAATGTATGTGAATTAATGCAACTTCTATCTGGCAAATATCATGTAACCCTTTTACCAATTACAATAAAAAATAAAATAAAAAAAAACAAGGTGGTAAGTTTGCAGTAAGGAGGGAAAGAAGAAAGTTGAATTGTACAGTAGAGACAAGAAAGGCTACCACAACCACTTAGGTAAGAGTTCTGACCAGCCATTTCAACTGTCTCCAACTTACTACTCTAGAAGGATCTTCTTCTCGCTAGGGTACGGTGATCAGCGTTTGGAGTTCTTTACTTTCCCCTTCTCTGACCTGTGGCCTTAGGAATTGAATCCATTTCAAGTAGTGCCTATGTACTGATGTGATCCCCAGTGTTCATCTTGAGTACTGCCTGTGCTCTTTTGATATGGACATGTGGGCCATCTAATGCACCACTGCTAATACAGGACCCTTGAACATGTGCCCCACGTCAGCCATCCCAGCCAGTCAGAATCAATGGCAGCACCACCTACTTACTTCTGTTTTCCCCAACAACATTCTAGTCAAAACAACTCTTCCCTGTCACTCCCAAAGGTCTTCCACAGGCACGTTTGTTCCCTAGCATTCATTCCCCACACTGCCAGACACAGGCATTTCCTTTTCTTTTGAAGAACAGCAACTTGCCACATCACAATTCTGAGGAAACATTTACTATGGTTTACCTCTGCTCCTAGAACCAACTCTTACTGTAGTCAAAAGTCCCTGCATCATCTGTTCCCTCCCAATGACCACTTTTCCTCCTCCTCCTCCTCTATTCAAAATATACCAGTGCCTTGAGCATGGGAAGTCCCATTGGAACGGAGCCCATGAAGTCATTCTCTTTTCACTCTTAGGGAAAGGATTTTAAATAAAATTCAAAGTTTCTCTTGGATGCTATATCATAATCTCTGGTTTGGTTCTTTGTACACTGTCCCTCTTTCTGTCCTTGGAGTCAGTCCTTCAAAAACCCTTGTCATTGCAAATTCCTCTCCTTATCTGGAAATTATGTTCCCATCTCCACACAGGATCCACTGCTTTTCCCTATACAGGACTGACAGTGATCCACAATTAAATATTCCAGGATGCGTTCTGATTTGATTACTCATTCTAGTAAAAGGCCACATGGGGCTTCAACAAAACACTGCACAGTGGGAGAAGGGTTTGGCAATTCAAATCAAGATGATCCTGAAGACTTTGCATATATTTGTTTCCTCCATTAGTCTGCTCTCTGAACATACAATATTTACTGCCTCCATTGGTCTGCTCTCTATACATATATTTACTGCCCCTGTAGTATATCAGGCATCATATACATTTTGAAGGGTGACTATCAGCAAATGTAGGTGAAAAGTACACCTTACTCCTGCAACCACTCATGATACTCATATGTCCAAATACACTTCAAATGAAAACCAGTATCTGCTCTAATGCAAATTGATCTGCAAACCTTCCTTGGTTCATAGTACACATAACATATTACATTTTAATGTAGATCTGTTTCATTATCTCTGTACATGCTCTTTTCCACATTAAATTAGGTCTTATCCTTCTGTATCACAAGAGTAGACTATAGCACAGTATCTGCAACACAAATATTTGCCTCACATTACCAACTCAAAAGACACAAAATGACTGGGAAAAAAACCTTCAAAATATCTCTGTTTTTTCCATTTACCTTCATCCAAATTCCCCTCCATCCCCCCATTTCCTCATGACCGCTTTCAATTGTTAAAAGGAGCACATCATGGAGAGAGGAGGATGGATTTTTCTTCTACTCTATAAATACATACTTCGTAGACATATGTATACAAATATACATATTGCATAAGCAAATTTAATGTATCTTAAAATATAATTTATAAGAGGACAACACTTTTCCAAATGCAACTCAGCAATATGAATTTTTAAAATAGGGTTGTTTCACAGTCATTGGGTGACTGAAAGGTGACTTTCACCCGCAACTACATTAGTTAGTCAGCAATTCAATTTTGTCAGATCTGTAAGAGGGGGTAATAGCTGCAAATTGTCCTGACAGATGCTACCAGCTGCTTCTGTAAAGCAACAGTTATACAACTTGCTCTCTCTCAGTTTGAAGCAGAAAGAAAAAAAATTTTCTTTAACAGTTATTTTCCATTTTCAAGTTTGGAATTAAAAGTCTGAAACTGCCTCTGTGCACAGTACACAAAAGCCAGTTCACAAAAGCTACTCTGATACATAATTTTAACTGCTGACTCATTTTTTCACAATTTGACCACATTTTAATGTTTCCATGAAATTTTACACTACATCTGAAATAATACCGCATTTTTTTCAAGAACTGTTCAGATCCTTCACTTCATGAAGCCTAAAAACCATGGTGAGTGGTGTGTTCAGTGTATAATGCAGGGAGTACTTGCCACAGGTCCAAGCAGGAGAAACTGAAGTTCCAGGAAATCAGAATGTGACTACTACAAAATAAGTGTCTTGATTCCTGTTCCTTCATTCAACAACAGTAACATTCAACTCCACATGAGAAAACCATTCATATCAGGAAATCATTCTACCTTTAATTCATGCTATTTATTCAAACTCAACAACACCACCTGTGATTTTCATGGTCTCCAGAGTGTCATGCATATGCTCTGTTCTTATAACTCAGTCTTACTCCCAAGGCATGGCGCACTGACTATCTTCTCCTGGGAGGACTTCCTCGAAATTCTTCAGCAGCCCATTCTCCAGCTCAGAATCATTTTTAATATATTTTTATTGTACTTAATAGAAGGGTTACATTATATTCACCAGATAGAAGATGCTTTACTTCATAAACATTGATACCCTTTCTCATGTCTTGGTCCCCATTTCCCTCCCCCGACCCTCATCTTGTTTTCCCCCCTTCCCTATCCAATTTCAAATAACCAAATAAACATATATACAATATATCAGATAACAAGGTAAAATACTGTAACAATTCGAGGTAACCAAGGGACAGCAAAAGAAATGAGAGATAACATAGTACATTAAGGACAACAATCACTCATTATATGGCTGTTGTTTCTATATCCTGGAGGACCTTTCATTTAGCATCATACTATATGGCCTTATGTATCTAGGTTTTGTTCTATTGGAAATCTCTGCTAGGAGAGCCTAAGGTTTCTACTGATTATGACAAATGAGGGAAACCATTGAGCCTATGTTCCTTTGAGTCTGGCTTACTTCACTTAAAATGATTTTATTCTAAGTCTTTCCATCTCCTTACAAATGGGGCGATGTCGTTCTTTCTGACAGCAGCATAGAATTCCATTGTGTATAAATACCACATCTTGTTGATCCACTCATTAACTGCGGGGCATCTGGGTTGGTTCCATATCTTTGCTATGGTAAATAGTGCTGCAATGAACGTCATTGTGATAGTGGATGTGGTATGTCCTTGTTTCTGGACAACAGGGTAAATGCCAACTAGTGGAATTGCTGGGTCATAGGGGAGCTCTAGGTTAAGTCTTTTGAGGAACCACCTGTCAGGAAGGCTCTTTTCCTTTGTTTTGCAGAAACTGTTCTGTATTCAAACAGAACCCTACCTGTATTAATCACTTCTGGAAAGGATTGTACTGCACCACCTAGCAAAAACCCTGAGAAACTTCAGCTTCCTGAACAACTAGCTGCAAAAAACTATGAAACGTAAGTAATACATTCCTTCAGCATTTGAAATGCTCATCAACTCCAGCCTTCACTCACTCTATTCATGAACAATATTCTTATGCCATCTGGTCCCTTACCTCTTGGAAAGTTAATAACCTTTGCTTCCTCTCTTACCACTTGGACACTTGGTGATTTCTTTCACATATCTTACATGCTAGCTTAAGCTCCCAGACTTAACAACAAAGAGGTTTTATTATAACAGTTCTAAACACGCATATATTTTGACCATATTTATTCTTTTTTTAATCTCTGCTCCTCTTGTTCATTTCTGGTTGCGTATCAAGCTCATGATTAAAAATGAAATTAATGTCCCCTAAGATATATTCCTCTTTGTTATGGCTGGTATCTAAAATGTTGCCCCAAAGCTATATGCTAAAGATTCGATTGCCTGCTGATATGCTTTTTACAAAGTGGTGGGATCATGAAAACTTTGTTCTCACCAAAGGATCAACCTACTCATGTGTCCATAATTTGATGAGCTATTGGGAAGGGATAAAAACTTTCCAATTTGAGCTGGGACTTAAGGTTGTTAAATGCATCCCTGAAATGTGTCCTTGTAAATGATGTTTGTTCTGCTCTCTTCTCTCTCCTATTTCTCTTCTATCTCTGCTCTCCAGTCTTCAATTCTCTTTCTCCTTCTTCCACTTCTCTCCTTTTTCTCTTCTCTCTCTCTCTCTCCTGCCTACTTAACGTGAATAAATGGCTTCCTCCTCCACATATTCCTGCTACCATGATGTTCTGCTTCTCCCCAAAGCAGACTGAAACTATATCCCAAAACAAATGTTGCCACCGTTAAGCTGATTTTCTTAGGTATTTTGCCATGGAGCTAGAAGGCTAGCACATTCATTTACTAGCTATTTTTTCATATATTTTTATTGTGATTAATAGAAGGGTTACATTATATTCACCAGATAGAAGATGCAATACTTCACAAACATTGATACCCTTTCTCATGTCTTGGTCCCCATTTCCCTCTCCCCACCTCTGCCCCTCATCTTGTTTTCCCTGCTTCCTTATCTATCCGATTTCAAATAACTAAATAAGCATATATACACTATATCCGATAACAAGGTGAAATACTGTAACAATATAAGATAGCAGAGGGACAGCAAAAGAGATGAGAGATAACATAGTACATTAAAGACAACAATCACTCATTATATGGCTTGTGTTTCTATATCCTGGAGGTCCTTTCATGTAGTGTCATACTACGTGACCTTGTGTATCTAGGTTTTGCTCTATTGGAAATCTCTGCTAGGAGAGCCCAAGGTATCTACTGATTATGACAAATGAGGGAAACCATTGAGCCTATGTTCCTTTGAGTCTGGCTTACTTCACTTAATATGATTTTTCTAAGTCTTTCCATATCCTTACAGATGGGGCAATGTCAGTCTTTCTGACAGCAGCCTAGAATTCCATTGTGTATAAATTCCACATCTTGTGGATCCACTCATCAACTGAGGGGCATCTGGGTTGCTTCCATATCTTTGCTATAGTAAATAGTGCTATCTAGATATTTTCTTTACCACTGTTTGCAATACTTCATTGATATTATCTCAGAGGCACACTCTGACTCAACTTTCAGATCTTAATGATTCTTTTATTTCTTTACACAAATAAAATTTTCCATTGTCATTCAACTCTTCTACTCAGTAATCTTCAGTAGCTCTCTATTTCATCCAATAATAGGCCAAAATTTCTCCTGAACCAGGAAACAGAAACTTAAGTCTCTGAGCTAGCTAATTAAACTTCTAAATTTCAAAATCACCATCTATGCATATGTGTGGACATTTATATAGTAATATTCAAATGGTAAAAGTTTCTTTATAATCTTTTCTATTCACCTAATGAATTATTCCCATCATCATATACTCTTCTACTCCTTGGTTATGATTCCCACTGTGATATCATTAACAATTCGTTATGGATCCCATTTCTTCTAAGTTTCTCTTCTTTCTACTTAGGATGGTTTTCTCACACCAGTAACCTTATGTTTGACCTAATTTTGATACGATTTTCTGACCCTGTTCGAGAGCTCAGACATCAAAAAGATATTCACCATCTTTCTAGAAACTGGCTTTGGTTTAACCCTAAAATGAGTAAATAGGTGTTCTTCATGAACTGCACTCAAAGCTTACTTGCTACTTAAAGCAAGACCTCAAAAAACATCACAACTCATAAAATCAATAATATCACAGAGTTCTTTTGTAAAGAACTTCAACCATTTACATATATGCAATGAAACTGATGTGCAGTCAAAATGACAGAAACAGATGGTTCTGCCATCACTTTATATGACACTTGTTTCTCCAGGCAGGTGAACAGAAGGAACCAGTGGTAGAAGGTGAAAAGGGTCTTGCAATTTAGAACCCACTGAAGTATAAAATGCCACCAAACTTGTCTCAAATTAAAACACATTTTAGTTTCTTCATTTGAAATCCTATACTGGGTAAGATTAAAAATCTCATAACTACCCAGATTTAAACTCTGAGCTTCTGATCATCCGAGGCCTGAAAATACTGGTTTGTGATGAACAGGTCTTAGGGAAACAGAAGGGGCATTTCAAATTCAAGATAAAACTATATCCATTGAGAATCTATATAACTGTCCAAACAAGAGTTTTCAAGATAAAATATCCAATTTATTTTAAAGTAAGATGTTTTAAATGTTCATATTCACCAAGTTTCACCAACTTACATATTCCTTTATTTAACAGTGATTTATTGATAAGAAATAATACAGTATAATGAACAGAGCACAATATCTGGTATTGTATACCTTGGGTTTCCTTTCCTACCTCCCCTACTTGTTGATTCTGTAGAACTATAGTTCTGGAATAGAAGCCTGGCTTTATAAGATTCACTTTTCTCTACTGTCATGAAGCAGAATGTAGCATGTAAGTCCAGACAGTATTTGGCATTTTCTGAACAACTAAGTATAAACTCACCTCCTTCACTCACGTTCCTTCTCCTGCCATACCCTATTATGCACATGTTGAGCACAGTTCAACTCCAAAGTTCAGAGTGTGAAAAAGTTCAAACTTTATACTTAATGCTATGAATATTATCTCTCAGCCCAGAAAGCAGAATCACAATTCTGCCATTCTTTGGTGTCACTACTTTTCATCATTCACACTGCAGCTTAAATTTTGCACCCAAGAAAAGTCAAAACTTCCTGCCTACTAGCACATGGTGAATATTCATCCTTAGCGTCCATTCTTTCTTTCACAGTGTGTATCAATACTCCACTACCTAAATATAAGTCTGTGTGTGTCTGTGTGTGTCTGTGTGTGTGTGTGTGTGTGTGTGTGTGTGTGTGTGTGTGTGTGTGTGTCTAAGAGGCCTGGAAACACATTTTTCTTGGTATATCTATCTGGCAATTCTCCTTGGAGCTTCCTCACTCATTTCTGTGTCCATCTTTATATGGTTCTCTTCCCTCAGGATTCCTATGTCCAACTGTCCTTCTCCCTTCTCTAAAAAGATATCCAGTCCTTAGATTGATGGCTCACAGTCATTGGTAATCATCTCATGCTAACTGCATCTGCTATGACTGTTTCCAATAAGGTTTCAGTCACAAGTACAGGATTAACACTGGAAAGCACCAAGGAAAGCTTAGCACCCTTTTGGAGTAACCAAGGAAAAATATAAGCCAAAATGAATCTAACCATGATAGCTTTCTTTTGTTTTCTACTTTCAATATTACCCACGTGATTAGTAATAACATAACTCACTAATTTGTAATTTTCTTCTATCTATAGTTGGTTCCAGTTGGAAATGGAAGTGATGGGTTGCGCTCTGGCTTAGTGAATTAACCCTATTTTTGATCAACTTTCCATAAAATCTAACTAAAAGTGCCTATATTATAGCAAATTTGATAATTAAATGATATTTTAAGAGCCTGGAGAAACTGGTAACACTAAACAGTTATCTACTGGATGGGACCCAAAAAGTGATTAATGTTACCTACCCATCATGCCCAAGTCCTGGAGTGCTAAAGCACTCCAGTTCTTGTATCTGGGTCAGACTTGATCAACGTCCAAAATAAATTAAAAATATAGAAAACATTTTTAACAATATTGTCCATTCAGCCCTTAAGAACAATTGAAGTTTGCACTGCTAATTCTGATGAAATAACAAAAAAGACCATAATGAAAATATACGCGCAGTCTAAAAGATTTGCAATAGAGCAAAATCTTGATACATAAGGACATATAATGTGAAGCTTATTGAAAGGACCTCCAGGATGGTGAAACAAAAGCCATATAATGAATGATTGTTGTCCTTAATGTACTATGTTGTCTCTCATCTCCTTTGCTGTCCCTTGGTTATCTCATATTGGTATAGTATCTCACTTTGTTATCTGATATATTGAATTTATTTGTATTTGGATATTTGAAATTTGATAGGGAAGGGGGGAAAACCAAGACGGGTGGGGGGTGTGGGGGGGGAGGGAAACGGGTACCAAGACATGTGAAAGACATTTGTTTCAGAGTTCATTTGTTGGACTTATGCTAGGAAAAATCAACTAATGGCGATGCAGACAATAAAATATGAGGATTTACCTATCAAACAGCTTGAAAAACATTAAGAAACATTTTAGTAAAGTGCTTATACTTATTTTTAATCAGTCAGAATTTCATTTCAATATCAAGGCACCCTTCACAAACTTATGAAATCCCTGATGACTAAAGTACAACAAGATTCTGCAGGAAAAGGTAACACACCTAAGAGACTGTGATGAAGGGGTGGATGAGCCATGGCGTAGAAATCTAAGAGCAGAACAGCATAGATAGTCTATCAACTCCAGCTGGAGAGTGTTGTTTGCTTCTGTTTTCAGGGACAGATTTCATGAATCATCCCATCAGTTTTTAAAACTTCAATCAGAGAAGTCAACTATTTGATGTGCAATCTTTATTTTCTTCTTTTTTTTCCCACCCAAACCATAATATAGTGCAGAAAGAATATGTGTGTGAGGGATGCAAATAATAATCGCTACACCAAGTCGTCTTGGTGTTGACAGAAAAAAAAAGAAGAATTCCAGCAGCAATGTGTGAATCACGGGGAAACCATTACTGATGTGGCCAGTTCAGGTCACTGTGTTTTCAGATTGGCGGCCCCACAGAGCCTCCACAGTTCAAGTCCCATCTGACACGCACACATGCACTCTGGATCACTCAAAATAAAAACTGCTCTCCCTACACTTGTCTGTCTCCATGAGGTCAGCATTAAATAACTATTATGTCTGGCATAAAGAGCAATGGCTGCTCTTTTTTTCAAATGCCACCAGTTCCCATTTTAAAGTAAATGCCATTTGGTCAAAAATATGTATTCGTCTTGAAATCTGATAGGACTGAGTTGCAAAGCACTTCTGATTTTGTGCTCAGAGTACTTTTGTGGGGAAATTGCCATTACCCACTCAGGCCTCTAGGGCCCCAGAGCTCAGGAATCGCTGAGCTCTGTCATTCTCGCCTACTTCTGCTGATTCCATGAGCCTTAGTGCCACCTCTGTCCATCATCATAGCATGTCTCTAATGTGTCTTAAATTTTTTCAAATGAAAATAGAATGACATACAATGATAATTTTTATAGTAACTGTAAATTTACATTATTTTATTAATAAAAATCAATTGTGCAAGCCTCATGTATTACTGTTATACTGGACCCCAGTAATTATGAATACTGTCAATCTACCTTCTATTAGTAACATTATTCTGGAATTTTAGGGTTATTTTTAACCATTTTAGAACATATTAGTTTTACAAGTTCTCATTTACATACACACATACATACATAAGACAAACCCAAGTAAACCTTGCTTCTGATGTCTCTCTCTGTCTCTCTCTCATCTCAACACAACCCCCTTTCTTAAAACATTTATCAGGAAAACACTGACTAACACACTGAATTCATAACCTAACTTTGGGGATTGAAACTTCTTCCTACAATTACTTAATAAAAACAAATATTGTTAAAACCATTATCAATGCTTTGTTTTCATGCTAGCATATAAGTACTCTATCAAATTCTGAAGTACTTGTTTTTTGAATACATACCAAGAATATGACTAGCATTTGGCAGAGGAAGTGGATGAATATCTTAGTTTCCAGAATGCCTCTCTCTATACCCCTATGAACATTTCTAATTAGGGTTATGGCAACACTTGATAAATGTTCCAGGTTTCATACCCTGTAATCATCAGATTCTCATATGATTGGATAAAAAGATATTTGCATGATACACATGAAGCTGCCAAAATCTCTGACTGCTTAGTGCAACATCAAAGTAGATGGATGTGGTCCTGGGAAGGTAAAAGACAGAAAATTCCAAAATACTATGTCCCTCATTATAGCATCAGGTTCCGAGATTTTCCCTCAGTTCCCTCAACTTGAGAAAGTTACCAAGGGAATTGCTGATAACAGTATGACTCTTCTTTATAACTGCAGGGAACCTCAGGAGAGCAGTCATTATGTTTTCCAACTGTTTAAAAATAATTTCCTTTCTATAGCTGAATTTTTAATGTTTACTATCTGTAAAAGATGGTTTTAATGTACACGAAAGATGGAAGGCAAATTATCAGGAACTGCCCCTTCCCCTGGGAATTTCTATTTATAATGCGAAAGACATGAACATGAATGTAACTTCAATAGGAGTACATGAAGACATTAAATTTTAGGTAACAGAAGATCAATAGAAAGGTTATGCCAGACCTGAGGGAGAAAGAATCAAACCTGCTTGTGAGAACCTCAGAAGAGAACAAAGTGTAGACTTTGAAAGAGTGAACCAGAACTCACTGGGAGGATTTCAAAATGGAGGAAATCACTGAGTAGAACTTAGGCCAAGTTCTCAGGAAAGGGGAGATCATAGGCAATGACTGGAGGCCAAAAAGACTGAAGAAAGGAGTGAAAATGAAAATCAAAAAATAGGCCAATTCTACATCTGAAAAAACACTCAACTCAAATACATTATCCTCTACAATGATGCAGTAAAGAAAAAGATCATGTTAGGAAAAGAACTGTAAAATCTTTTTTGTTACCTCCCAAACTGTAAGTGAAAAGTCCAGCCTTCTTCCATTCAAATTGTTTGTCTCAGGTACTTATCACAGCAGTGACCAACTGACTGACACCTTATCTCTTTTTGTTTCTTCTCTGAGTCACTGTACTCTAGCAGTATTGACAACTTCACTGTCTTGAAATAGACCTAAAGCATTTTGAGTCTACCATTTCCTCTGCTGGGAACATTCACACTCAAAGTATTTGATATCCTTGTAACAATTCCATTCCTGACAACAGCTTGGCCTTTCATCAAATGTGACATTGTTTGCTGAAACCTCCCCTGATTCATCCTTTTAAAAATTCCCTATGCTCTCTTTTTCACCTGTTGCTCTATAACCTAGGTAACTTATTTGATTATGAACATACCTATGTCTATCTATAAATATGTATACCACATTCATCTTTTAATTTTTGTTTTCATGAGGGCAGGAATCTCCTTTTATCTGTGTCTGTTCACTTCTGAATCTCTGAAATAGTTGTTTGGCACCTGGCAGACATTCAATTACTATTTTATAACTTAAGAAACAAATAAATGGGTCAACCTGAATGAGGTTAAAATACCTCATTAAGATCATTAAGATAAAATTAAAAGTGTCAGAATACTCTATGCACATGTATGTACATGAAAAATGTGGCTTTCTGTGATTGGTTTGGGATGGCAGGGAAGGGTTTGGGATGGCAAGGAGGGAGAATAACAAAAAGGACGAGTATGCTTATGTGGACATGTCAATGTTAATGATGTCTGCAAAAAGGGACACTTTCCAGAAGAAAGTGAAGAGTAGCTGATTTGATAATTTTTTTTTGCTAAAAAGTGTGAATAAGACAGAAAACTGGATTAACAGCGCAGGAATCCTCTACAGTTGTAATCCCCCCCCTTACATGAAGGAGTCTTGTCTCCCCAGGGAGCCAGGTGGCAGGAAGCCCTTCCCACTGTGAAGACTAGTTTGCAGAATTCCATGATTTGGGGGCTTGGGAAAAAGTGAAAATATGCAGTGTTTATGCAAAAATAAAGTCTATTCAATGACTTCAAGCCAGTGTTTCCACATGAAAACACCAAGACTGAAAGAAAAATTATGAAATCCAAAGATTAAATATAAAAGTCACTTCGATAAGATTAATGCATACTATGTATAATAAGATTCTTAGCTTCCGTCCTTGCAAATTATCAGTTGCCAAAGTTAAGGTAAGTAAAGTTATTTTCTACAAGGACTGTTCCATTTTCCTTTGTTATATAGACATTCATTCTTCTCCAACTGAAAAGAATTGCACATTGTAAGTGTAGATTCATAGTTCTCTATCCCCAAAAGAGAATCAAAGTAGCTCAATGTTTCTCAGTTAGCTAAGAGACTACTATGACATGTTTCCAACAGAGCATCTCTCTGGAAAACAATACTTGTGAATTATAAATTACAGAAACAAGCAACCCCTGGTTAAGGAAAAATCAAATGGAGTAATTCAGACTCTCCCAGAGTGACAAGTGAATAGCTTGCCTTGTTGTGTAAAAGAACAAGTTTCCTGTCTCCTGGCTGTCCTCTGTCCACTAAAGAGTCAACAACATTTTATTGTTTCTCAGTACTCCATTTGGTGCATCTCAACTTGCTTTTTATATTGCCTTAGTTTATGAAAATAAATGTTGTACTTTCCTGGTGGGACCAAAAATAAATGATGGCTCATACTGTACGTGGGTTCTTGCTCATGACAATCCAGACTGCTAACAGATTGTTAATATGTTAACAGTTCTATTATAAGATGCTCAAAAATGTAATTTTAAGGCCATTTGTGGAGCTGGATTCTGCATGCCAGGGGTCATCAGGACTGACATAGCTGAGAAGCTGTATGACCTCTCCACTCAGGTGTCTGCAAAGGTGTGAAGGGTGAGATAACCCAGCAGTTTAGGGTAGCAGTTTTCAAGCTGTTCTGTTTACCCAGGGGTAGCCATTTTGAGCAGAATATTAACTAAAATAATACAGTAAGTATGATCGAGTTCCTTTTGGTACAGAGCTACTTAAAATTAAACTAAGGGTATTTCACATCCAGAATTTTCTGGCAATGACAAGGGTGAAGAAAAATTACCAAAGGCTGAACTCAAAGAAATTAGTATGTATTTTGCAGTTCCTATTCTCAAAGATATTGGCAGAAACATTTAATCATATGTGATCCAAAATATTTAGCTTTGGTGTTATTCACATGTTTTATTTATTATTTATATATGTTACTTACAAATTACAAGGTGTTCCTACACAGATTCTTGATACTGATATCATAAAGGGGAAGTCTAGCATTAGGTAGGAACCTCTGTGATATCACAAAGAAGAATATACAGAAACATACTTAGTCAGATAAACAGATAGGAGTACACTCCACACATTCATCTCGGTAAATTTTCACTGAATGAGTGGCAACATTTTGAAAGAAAATATTTAGTAGAAGGTTGTTACCTACTGTCACAATTGCTACCCTCAAACACTAGATAGTAACAGCGAAGTCCAGCTACTGATTTAGACTGACTCAGACAAATTTCATACAAGTCAATTTTCCTCAACACTTCAGTGCCATACACCACAGCAAATGTTTATACTCACAAAATTTCCATAAGTCAGTGTGTACTCTTACCTTACGCTGTGTCGTTCAGTATTTTTTTTACAAACTAAAGTATTATAGAGAGTATTTTCGCATTGTTATTATGTGTTTTACTTTAGTATTTGTGTATATTTATCATTTATACAACTGAAATTGTAGGGGAGTGTTTTGGTTTTTCAGGTGTCCACACCCCACCTGCTCATTCTCTCCCTCATATTACTAGGCAGAGGTGATATTTCAAGTAAACATGCAGAGCTTCTGTTTGCCAAGGATATTTAAATATTTTCATGATGATAACTTTATTTGGAAGCCAATTCTTTAAAAAGCCTTTAACCAGTACTCCAGATTTCCCAGCCTAGTATGTTTTTCCAGTAATTGCATATAAACGCATAGAGACAATTGCATGCTGATGCACTCTGACTGTTACAAGGCCCTGAGCCCAACTCTGAATTCCAAAGGTAGGTTCAGCATCACCTAAAACATACATTGAGTTTAAGGGAAAAAAATTCCTGAAAGAAACTAAAGAAGGCTCACTACTCCCCTAACTTACAACTAAATATACACAAAAACAATGGTAATATGCCAAGTGAGAAAACCCCAAATCAACTCAGACCCGGTGATCATAAGGCCAGTAGGATGTGTGCACTGCACTGCACTGCTGGCCACGGCCACTGGGCTAGACCTCGTCCAGGTGAGGAAGAGGCTCCTTCTGATACGCTCTCCACAACTCACACGCAAGTCATTCCATACGTGAGAGCACGTCTGTTTTCTTCACAACTGTTATCTGGGAATAGAGCTATCTTCTTCCTAAAACTATTATAAAGGACTTCAAACTCCCAGAAAAAAATAGAACTATTAGTGTTTTCTGGCATTTTTACATTTGTGTTATTTAAATGTAAGAAAGAAAATGTTATTTTCTATAAGAATGCCTCCTAAATATAACAAAGCAAAAGGGCTAAAGAGACCAGGCCGAGCAGGATTCACAATCTTCCCAGGGCTAGAAGTTCAGCAATAATGTTTGCCTAGCAAGCAAATCCTAGAGCTGCCAAATAGAAAACAAGCAAAACCTTTTCCAATTGTATTCCCTCTGAAACATTTAAAACTTCTGCCCAATGACAATCCTTCCTGAAAAGGCCTTCTGAGGTCAGAGATACTTAGAACTGTGCGGAAGTATCAAGTCACATGGGAACAATGCATCGATGCAGGTCTTATTACTTGTGATTAGAGTCAGATAACTAACCTCACACTATGACTTCTAATAAACATTTCTATACTATACTATAGTATTCTTGAAAGAACTCATACTGCTTTACACAAAACATCTGCAGCTGTGAGGAGGAAAATGTCCACTGACTCACACTGGAGTTGGGGTATTTTGACATCATTTTCAAGGTAAGCAAACAGAGAGAGGTTAAATGACATTGGAAGGTCACATGTTTCCTCTTTCTGAAGGAAGATGATGGTTGCGTTGCAAATAAAGAGAACTTCAACCAGAGAGAATTAGTGGAGCAGTCACAATTTGACCTTTCACCCTCTGACTGTAGCAAGCTATTAGAATTGTGTATATATGTCATCGTTATACTATTGCATGAGAAATGAATTAACTAATTTCCATGCTGATACTCGTGCTGCTAGAAAATCATGCTTCCATTCAATTTTACATAAAAGTATACCAATGAATTTAGACTGTTCTACTAAATCTCATGTAATGTTAAGATTTTTATTATGTCAGGTAACTGAAACCATGTTCCCCATACTTCAGAATTTAACATATCAGAAAGCATGGAGAAGATACACAAATGTGTAGCTAAGTTGACAAAACTCGGGTTCCTTCTGAATTACTGTTATGTTTTTACTGCTGTCCCTGTAAGTCAGCAGTGTCAATGAGAAGCCTACTGTGTATGAATCAATAGATAATGAGATGAGTGAAGTTTTTGGATTGGAGGCCACTAACACTAGTTCTTTGCTATAGACTTTCAATCCCAGTTACAATATAATTATACTAACCTTAATTTTCCAATGACAAATTTGAACATTTATTTGAGAATCACAAAACAGACGTTCCTCTGCTTACATGTTTCAAAATAGTACTCTTGTTGAATTTTAATGCAACCAAGACATAATTCATATCATAAAAGAGATACAAACTTGTATGAGACTTTACTTACAAGTAGTTATTTTCAGATAAATTTGTATAAGAAAGACAAGGATGTTTGTATGGCACAGAAAACATGTAAAGGGGAATTTTTAGGGATAGTTATGATTTTAACGTAGCCGAGATTATGATGGAAATCAAGACAGTCTTTACGACCCATTTGATTGAATAGTATTGGTTAGCAAGGGTTAAGGGAGAATTTTTGGAACCAAATGTATTAAAAACTCGTTTGGAGAAAGAGAATACAATTAAATGAATATAGAAAAAAAGAGATGATATGAGTACAAAAGGTGAGAAAAATCAAAGGAAAAGCTGTCTTTTTCCTTGTTGGTATTGTTTATATCAGTTTCCCTTTGTCCTCCTCTATCAATCTTCCCTACCTGGGAGTAACAGAACCACAAAAGCAAAATGGAAAGTATCAGTGGTAAATTAGCTTTCTTAGCTAGTGATAGATGTCTCATAATCAGGAAAGAAATAGGATAGCAATACAAACAGAAACTCAAGTATTTTGTGGTATCCAAACTACTGCATATTCTAACAGGGTACTGGAACTAGAGTTAACAAGTTCTCATTTAACCTCCTCTTCATCTTTAAAAGCAGCACTCAAAAGTCTTCACAGCTTAACTTGACTTTCAAGATCATGCATTTGGGATGTATTTATCATTGTTCAGAATAGGGGAGGAAAGTGCCCAGGTAAAAGAAAGGCAATTTCGCAAAATGAATTAAAGATAATTCAAGAGAAAGGAGATTGACAAAGAAAGAAACACTTGCCACAACTGCATACATTTTACTTATTTAAGGTACAGATAATGAGATTTTATAATGATCCATACATAAGATTACCACATAAATAATTTTATTTTCTTAAAAAATGGGAAATGCTGACCAATTCTAATAGCTGAGAGATACCAGCCAGGTTTTTGAGGAAGTTATTTAGATGGGAGGAATGATGAGTACAATAAAAGGACTCTGGATACCCCAGAACAGAAGAGCATAATAGAAGGAAATGTTTAAATAAGGAACTGTTTTAAGCAAGAGGTCATGAAGGGAATTAGCTGTTCCCACGAGTCCAGATGCTCCAAATCCACAGGAGCAATGGTAAGAATTCTATGTTTCACTGATAAGGGAATGAGGGGGATAAAAGAATTAAGCTGAAATAGACATCCTAGGAGGAACTGGTACACATGCCATGGCCATACTCCAGTTATATTTGGAAAGAAACTAAATCAGAACAATGTAATTGGAGTTACATTTCTAAAGCAGAAAATAGATTAAAAAGTAACAAATGTATGGCTTCCTTCTGCCAAGTCCTGGGTAGAGAAGGAAAAAATCCACAACTTCTCAATACTTCGCAAAGAACCACTAGTCTTGAAAATAAGAACCAGCATCCTAGCAAAAGCAGAAAATACAGGAAACAACATCACGAGACCGAGACGTGTCACTTACTACTCAAAGTAGTGAAAGATGCAGCAAACCTGCAGATTTTAACCATAGGGTTTTGAAATAGAACAGAAAATAGGGTGCTTGAAAAAGAACAGAAGAGGTTTACTCATCCTTCTCCTTAGAGTTAAGACCAATCTCCTAGTTTGTTCCTTGGTTCTAAACAAAGTAGAAACAATCATAAGCATCTGGATAGAACATAAAATGATCCTTGTACACTCTTCATGCAAGATAGACACCAGGAAGAAATCTTTTATTCAAGGAAGTAGGGTTTGCCCTGTTGAAGAGATAGGAGAGTGAGTAGGTAGGTGCTGGAGAAGGATCTTCTGTAGAATTATGAGTCAACCCAAGAAAACTAAATTTCTGTATCATAAAATTAGCCAGCAAAACAGAAAGAACAGTTCAAAAACATGAAACTTGCTTGGCTTGATTTCTGTTTATATTGGTGAAGTACTTGCTCATTGAGGATCAATATTTCCACTGCAAACAACAAGCAAACTTGACTAAAATATAAAATGACTTACGTCTGGAAAGCACTGGGGAGATTCCAAGGTGTTAAGAATTTGAGAACCAAGATCAAGGAGAGAGAGAAAGGATAAAAGCAAGAGACCTAAATACCAAATCACCACATGGAATGTACAAGTTCTAACATCCGAGCTGAAAATAAAATCATGGGGTAGTTGCTAAGAGATGGAGTAGGTAGATCCACTTTTAAGCTTTGTCACCAAGTTTATAAAACAAACTTTGACAGTCATAAAAGAGGACACGGGTATTTTCTGCATGATTTTACTGATGTTAAGGCTCTACTTTGCATAAAAATGTTGAAAGAAAGCAACATTTGATCGTTGGCAAGTGGCATGCAGAGATGGAGAAACTTGAGAATACATATACCATACTAGCAACACTCTCCTTTTTGAGAAGTGAATTTTAGAAGTGCCCTTAAGATAACAGTCCAATAAGTCACATTTTTATTAGTATTTGATATGTATTTTTGTGTAAATACAACATATGTATGTAAATACATATGTATGTAAATACGATAAAAATTAGGCTATATCTAGTATCGGTAACATTACTCCATTTATGAGGCAGCACTGTCATGATGTAATGACTTTCTAAAGGTCTCACCTCAACACAGCAATGAAATTCCAAAAGGGTGTAGAGGAGTCATTCCACCTGCGAACATCCTGCCCTGGATCCTCCACAGTTCATGTCTAATTCATGTCTTCTGCAAACACAATATACATCCATTCTATACTCCATAGCTCCCCACATCCTCACGTATTCCAACAGCAACTCAACAGCAACTCACAGGTCCAAACTCTCAGCTAAATCAGACATAACTAGACCTAAAACATGATTCATCCTGAGGCAAATTCTGTCTAGCTAGGATGTTTTAAATCAAAGTGTTAAGGTTAAGTGCTTCTCAAACACAGTGGAAGGACATACATCAAAAAAGAAATGGACAACAGGACCCACGTAAATTCACACAAGGAAAGCAACATTAGACCCCAAACTCTATACCAGTTCTCTGCATGTGTTCTCTATTGGACACACAGTGGTGGTTGACACCACAAAGCCTTTGGCAACCCTGCTTCTTTGGCTTTGTAAGTTCATCTATCATATATTTTTCTTCCACAAAGCTCTAAAGCAGAGAGAGACTGCCGAGAGGATGGGTTTTACTCCATCTTCCAGGAAATTGTTCTCCATTTCCACCATAGATTGGCTAACTATACTTCCATCAGCATTCTGTCAAATTACCTAAGCACTCTTCTTAGAGGATTCAGACTTTCTCTACAGCACCCTTCTTTCTCCCAATCCTCACCAGCACAAACCTCAATATGTTGCTAGTGACAATACCGGTTTTCTGGCCTGCTCTTCCAAATTCTTCTGGTTTTTATCCAGCTTCAAAGCTGCTTCCACATGTTTAACTATTTGCTATAGTGATAGTCTCACTTTTCAATATCAATTTTCTTTTTTAGTCTGTTTTGTGATGCAGTCGCTATACCACAGACTGGGTCAATCATAATCAGTAGAAGTTTTTTTTTGTCTCACAGTTCTGGAGACTGGGAAGTCTGAGATTGAGAGACTGCATCTGGGAGGTGCTTCGTGCTATGTCTAAAAAGACAGCAGGACAAACACAAAGTATGATAGAGAGAAGAAAAAAGCTCAAAGAAATTCACCTTTTTTTGAGAGACTTTTGAGAGTTAGAAAAGCCTACAAACCATAACAAATAATCTATTCTAAACATGGCAGTTGTAGCTGAACATCTTTGATATTTTCTCCAGTTTCTTACTAATTTAAAACACTTTGTAGTCTGTGAGCTGGGAGTTGTAAACCTTAAAAAGGTTGTATTATCAAACATTTAAAACAAATGTAGAAAAATTCATATGTAAAATCTTAATAAAAAACACATAATTGGTAGAATACTAATTTATAGGAGCTATTTCCAAAAAAGAAATAATCTATAACTAAGTTTCAAACATGATTATGAACATAGATCACCATTTTAAAATATCTCTGGATTGAAAGAATGCCACGGTTTATAAAACTGTATTATTTCTGGTGAGATGATTTTTATGGCTAAGTAAAACAAAAGGTAAGATTTTCAGCAAAAATTTAATATCAATCAAACTGTTTTATATTATTTATTTTTTTCTTTTTTTATTGTAATTAATAAAAGGGTTACATGATATTTGCCAGATAGAAGGTGCATTCATTCACATACATTAATACCCTTTCACATGTCTTGGTACCCATTAACCTCTCCCCCACCCACCACCCACCCCCTGTCTTGGTTTTACCCCTTGCCTATCAAATTTCAAATAACCAAATACAAATAAATTCGATATATCAGATAACAAAGTGAGATACTGTAACAATATGAGTTACCCAAGAGACAGCAAAGGAGATGAAAGATAACATAGTAGATTAAGGACAACAATCATTCATTATATGGCTTTTGTTTAATTATTATAATATTTATCATCTAAGCAGAAGTGCATCTTGTGTATTGGAAACTGCAGCACCAAATTGTTGAATTATTTCTTAACGCTGCCTCTAACTTCCTTTACATAGCAGCAATAGATTTTGTTTTGATCTTGATTTTTTTAGTGATTCAGTCCATATAGAGAATTAATAATTAATCTGGTCCTAATATCAATAGCCTGTGAAATACTAAATTAACTGACATTCTGGATTCTTAATTACTGTTTTCCAAGTTAGCATTGATCTTTTCATGGTTGGCTATGGTGCACATTAGATATCTATAAGGAGCTCCAACAGCAACTGGGACATTGTAGGGTGCTCAATAATGTTTTATTGTTTTTGGTCGTGGGACCTGAACTCTGGGTCTCGGCATTGGCCCTGAGCTCTTCAGCCCATAGCTACCACCCTACATCTTGAGCCACAGCACCACTTCCTGCTCAATGAATTTTTGTTATTATTTTAGGAACCAGAATTGGCCACCACACAATAGAAAAATTATTGCTCACAAACATCACATTAATATATAAAAGAGAATGGCTATTAATATCTTTGAAATACATTGTGAAAATATGGCAAGAAAATAAAAAGGTAGCTTGTTAATGATAATCACACTGATAAGACTTATTATTCCTTGTATATTCTACATATGTTCATTCAGCAGGTTTCTCATGTTGAGTACAACAGACTACATAAAGGTAAAGCAAAAAGTAATTCTTGTCCTATAGGATTTAGTCTAGAAAGAGAAATAGAAATCTTATTATACAGGTGAAATTTGTTTTTGTAGAGCTCACTGTGAAACCAACAGTAAAAATACCTACTTAGTATGAGGATAACTATGTACATGTTAAGACTTGAAGGAAGAGTATAAGGGTAGGGCAATAATCTCTACCATGAAAGAAGAACCCCATACTTGGAGTTTGCAGTACATACAGAAATCTACATAATAGTTCAAGGTAGCTCTCAGGAACGAGAAACTACCAGAATAAATGAAGCTCATACCACTGAGAAAATCTGAAAAAGTTCTCAGGAAATTTGTGAGACCTACATACATACACAGTTAATTATTTGAAATGTAAATATAATTGAGAATGCTATATTTATTTTTAAATCCGTATTCCCAGTGATCACATAAGTCCTGAGTAGAAAGTATATCAGAAGAAAAATCACAATTGCAAACATGAGAAAGGGTAGTAATGTTTGTGAAGTAATATATCTTCTATCTGGCAAATATAATATAACCCTTCTATTCATTACAATAAAAATACCTTAAAAAAGAAAATTTACATTTTCAGACAGTATTTGTGGAGCATTATATTTCTGCTTTTGTTAGCTCCAATTTCTACAGGCAGATCTACATATGAACATTCCTGGACAGTCTTCACTTTAAAATGTTGATTCAGTACCCAAGTAATTTTAACTCCCTTAGTCCATAGGCTATGGGAGTGAAATCACAATTTCAACAAGTGCTGGAGGCCTAGGATGTATAGGTATAGGTACCAGAATATACCTAGACAGCTTTATCATATCCATGTTCCTCCATAATGCCTAATATTCTCTATGTGATCCATTCTTGTACTAGAACTATTACTCTTCAAAAACCTCAAGGTGTTCAAGGAAGAACTGAGCTTCTTTCCCAAAAGAAATGCCAGTTCCTTAATAGCAGGGTATATACCTCAGATTATATCTTAACCTTTCACCATTACAATTGTAATTATAATTAACTTTTGTTGAGTTTTTGTTGCAGACCCTGTTAAAAAGAGACTTAAATAAATTAGAGATCTAATTAAACTCGACAGTTCAGTAACTATTTCTTAAATGCTTTCCTCTCCCACATTTTTTACATTTTAAATATATTTTTGTAATTAATAGAAGGGTTACATTATATTCACCAGATAGAAGGTGAATTACTTCACATACATTGATACCCTTTCTCATGTCTTGTTCCCCATTTCCCTCCCTCCATCCTCGCCACTCATCTTGTTTTCCCCCTTCCCTATCCTATTTCAAATAACCAAATAAACATATACAATATATCAGATAAAAGGTAAAATACCGTTACAATATGAGGTAACCAACTCTCCCACAATTTTTTTGCCAGTCCTGGGCTTAAGCTCAGGGCCTGAGGACTGTCCCTGGACTTTCTCAAGGCTAGAACTCTACCACTTGAGCCTCAGCACCACTCCTGGCTTTTAAGTATATGGTACCAAGGAATCGAACCCGGGTCTTCATGTATGCTAGTCAAGCACTCTACCGCTACGCCAAACTCCCAGTCCACTCCCACAATTTTTATAGTTAATTTTCAACATAGCATCTAGTGAGTATCACCAATACATTTGTTCACCCTGTGTCCCACCATTTCAGTGCCCCTCTCCCTCCCCCAAATAGATAACATACATACCAGACAAAAGGTACAGAAATCACAAGTGGTGGCAAAGGAGAAAACAGACAAACATCAAAAAGACAAAAGGCAAAAATCAAAAGGCAAACAGCAAAAACCAAAGTCTTATCTCCATCTCTTGTAGTTCATTTCTATAAATCGTATTTCTGTATGATCATATGCACATAGCTATTGAGTTTTTTGATCTAGAATGTGCCTATAATTCTCCAAGTAAAAACATTGGAAAGTAAAAGACAAAAATTCACTAGGATATGATAAAGTATACAGGACTGTGAACACTCACACTGTAAGACCAGAGGAGGATATTATTATTCTTCTCTTCCAAAATCTCACTATATAATAAGCACTGGTATTTCTTGGCATGGTGGCTTTGAAGGCTCCTGGGCATCACCTCATTTCTATATACTTTAAAGCCAAATCAACTCTCATCTCACCTTACCCTCTCTCCTGTATTTCTAAAATAGCTGCACAAATGGGGGTTTAAAGTGTTAAAACTATGACTGGAATTAAGAAAGGGAAACTAATGTGTGTGTCCAGTCTTAGAGATCAAGAACATGCACAAGCATTGACTTGACTCATTTAAATCTTGATGTTTTCAAGCAGTTCCTATGTTGCTCTGAGTGTCTATTAATACCGAGTACCCGCTCTGCCTCACTCAGCCTTCACATTACTACACCATTTCTTTTCCAGTTAGTTTACCAGATCAATATAAAGTTAAAAATGCTGATGGAACTATTTGAAATGGAAGACTAGGAGACTTAAGGGGGATTATGTAGGCTCTCAGAAATGATTTGAAGAGTTAAATCTCTGTTGGCTTTAGAAAGATTTTTAAAATTGACATTCTGGCACATTGCTTCAAGGACATAACAACTTTGAAGTACAACAACCGAAATGATAATGCTAAAAAGAAAATATCTACTCTAGGACAGCAAAAGGCTTAAGGTAATTTGTCCCAGTAATAAGTTTTAAAAACTGTACTCTCCATGATTTGGAGATACAAATGAAACTTTATTACAGAATATGGAATTCATTCTTTGCTCTGATGGGAATACTGGCCCTAGAAAGAAAAAATACAATATTGTTATAAATTTTAAAAAGTTAAAAGTAATACAATGGCAAGCCCTCAAATCTGTCCACTAAGAATAAAACTATTGATTGTATACTTACTAAATTTAATCTGAAAAGCCTCAGAAATGTTGAATTTCTCTTTTTAGGCCCAGCCTAAAAACACTTTTTCCCTTATTTGGACATTATGTTATTTAAGATGCAGTAATTTAAACAAGAGAAACACAACCCAAATTTACTTTACATAAAGAAAGTTTACAGCTCATGTCCTGGAACGACAGTAGGTTGGGATATGATTTCCCAAAAGGTCAATAATGTCTCACAGTTTTGACAGTTTTCTCATTATCTTGCATTTCTCCTCCTTGTTCTGTTTATTCTTTGGAACCCTCTACTACACCATCCTAACAAGCTTCTAACACCAATACCCTTTGAAATAAAGACAACTGCCTCCCAAAAGTTTGATGAGAGACTCTGGAAGTTAACTTGTTGCCCCCAATAAGGCAATAAGTCAAACTCAATCATTTTGATCAAATTTTTGGTTCATATTTCTGTACTATTACATCAATGTGTGGTACTAGTTTTAAGGCATGGACCATTAGGGATATTGTTTTTTTCTATCTAAACATTTACCCATATCTATAAATTCTAATCTGCTTTGGTTGTTTTTGACAGACACAAATAAAATGACTTTCAAAATTATATTACTACTTGATTTGTAAAATGTACTATATTATCCATCACAAAACAGTACTATATATAATCAACAGTTAACTAAAATATGGCCAGGCACATGCTCATTCCAATAATCCTAGCTACCCAAGACGCTCACATATGAGGACAGGAGCTCAAAGCTAGCACGGGCAGGAAAGCCCAGGAAATTCTTATCTCCAATTTGCCACCAAGAAATCAAAGGCAGAGCTGTTATACAAGTGGCTGAGTATTAACATCAAGTGAAAAATCTAGTGGATAGCAGCCTGACATCAGTTCAAGGCCCAGATACTGGCATACATACACAAAAAGTTAATTAAAATACAATGAATCAATATCAAACCATGTAATCATATTTCAAACTATATTTGCTTCCCTGACTTTTCCAGATATGATGAAGGTTGAATATTCTCCACATAGTCACACTGTTTGAGAGAGCTAATAGGCAAAGCAATATCACTGAAAACTTTTGTGCAAAAGTTTCAAGCCTAATATTAATTTATTTAAAATGTTTGAGAAAGTTTGCATAGAAAATCTAGACAAATTAAAAAAAATATTATTTGGTTTTACCCCACTTTCTCAAAACTCCTTATATTCGATAGCAGAAGAAATGGAACGGTACAGCATTAACTTATGCACATATCAGCTGTTTCTATCTTAACTAGGAAGCACTGTTTCATCTCTTATCAGACACAAAATGGATTGAAAGTTAATTGGAAAAGTATTTCAGAAGAAAAGTGGTAGAGAAAGGTCTAATAGGTTTTTGAAGATGTAAAGATTCATATTTTTATGTTGGAAAGGATACCAAACCAGAGAAAAGTTTCTAGTTAAGAACACAGTGAATATTTTTAATGTATGAAAAACCTAGCTACAATACAGCAAAATAATAATAGTAATAATAATAATAATAATAAATCTACAGTTCCACTATACCTAGCAGGTCATGAAATATTTGTGATAAGCTTGAACAACCACTTTTTCATGAACTTAATAATTTTTTCTTTTCTTTTCTTTTTTGGTTAGTCTTGGGTCTTGAACTCTGGGCCTGGGCGCTGTCCCTGAGCTCTTCACCAAATAAAGGTTATACCCTTTATTTTAAAAGCTATACCTTTTCAAATTAACATTAAAACTTATACCACTTCTGCTTTTCTGGTGGTTAATTGGAGATAAGAGTCTTACAGACTTTCATGCCCAGGCTGGCTTTGAACTACAATACTCAGACCTCAGTCTTCTGAGTGGCTAGGATTACAGGTGTGGGTCACTAGCTCCTAGCTTAATCTTTTTTGCTAAGTACTCACTTTGTTTTCAGATGAGGGACTGCTTTCCCAAGAGCCCTCTTTGTCTATTGATATCACCTCAAAAACCTTCTTCTTTTCAGTCACCATCTGTGGCTGCCTGCCTAGATATTATATATTCTTCCTGACCCCTGGAACTTGATCTGCATATATTATCATTGTGCATATAGTAGTTGTGTAGTTCTTTTTTTGCCAGTCATGGGCTTGACCTCAGGGCCTGGGCACTGCCCTTGGACTTTCTCAAGGCTCAGCACTCTACCACTTGAGCCTCAGCACCACTTCCAGCATTTTTCTATGTATGTGGTACCAAGGAATTGAACCCTGGTCTTCATGCATGCTAGGCAAGCACTCTGCCACTAGACTGTTGCCATTATTATTTGAATGGTGTTGGGTGTGTCTGGTGTTTACAGAGGAAATGGGTGTAGGAATCTGAGTGGATCAGGTCAAGAAATTTTCCTTTTGTGTGGTGAGTACTATGGAATTAGCGTCAAGCATTGACCAGCAACTGACCTTTCTCATGGGACCTGGAACAGAATTTCCTCTGCTGTGATGGACTCCATACTGACAGACATAGCCACACCCTAGACTTCAAGAGTTTAGGTGACCTATCACCAGCTTTGATCAATTTTGTGAAAGACAGGCTGTTCACCCTGGCATTTGCAGACAATTACCAAATATAGTGATACTCATGGAGACATTTAGCTTGTCGACTGCTTCACAGATAGGTTTTTCTGCTCATAAGTATTTCACTGTACAGCTGTCATTAAGACCTACATGCTCAGGCTTACAGAATACACATTATTCTCACTTATTTTATTGTGTCAAAGTGGTTATGTGGTGCTTCTGTATTTCCTGAATAAATATCAGTTTTAAAGTATAGCCGTCTTTCAAAAAATGTTTTTGTTTTTAAGCTCACACCTGTAATAGTAGCTACTCAGGAGGCTTAGGTCTTGAGGATCATGGTTCAAAGCCAGCCCAGGCAGAAAAGTCCGCATGAGACTCTTCTCTCCAATTAACCACTCAAAAACCAGTAGTGGAGCTGTACCTCAAAATGGTAGAAAAGAGAGCTCAGGGACACCCACCATCTAGGTTTTGAGTTCACACCCCATGACTGACTTTAAAAAAAAAGTTTAATTTTGCTGATATTCCCAGAATTAATTCTATTTTGACCTTTTGGGACAGTGGGCTGGTGGGCTGGAGGACTTTCAGTCTCTCTGGATCTCAACACTATGATTATGGATGCAGGAAGGCGTCTCTAGGGATTATGGGTAAAACCTATACTCAATAAACACCTAGGTCCTGTAATAACTCTGTAGGTTCCTATCCTTACTGTGCAAAGTCATCATAAACATGGCAACTTATGACAGTATACAAACAATAATAGAACTCAAGAAAACAGCACTGTTTTCTAGTACCTTTTCTCTAAAAAAAAAAAAAAAAAAAAAAAAAAGGTGGGGCAGTGGCAGTGGCTCAAGTCTATAATTCTAGCTACCTGGGAGCCAGAGATTGGAAGATCAAGATTCAAGGCTAGTCTAGTTCAAAAAATAAATAAATAAATTGTTTCTGAGATTCCATCTCAACAGTGGTACACCCTGGGGAAGCATAACGAAAAGGATTGCAGTCCAGGCTGGCCCAGGCATAAAGCAAAATCCTATCTGGAACATAATCAAACCAGCAAGTGGTCGGCAGCGTGATTCAAGAGATAGAGCACCTGTCTTTGCAAGCTCAGAATCCTGAGTTCAAATCCTAGCATTGCAAACTAAAAAGCAAAAACAAGAGCAAAAGCGTGTGTCCATGCCTGGCGTGCCATTCACTGGCAGCAGAAACTCAGAAGGAGGCGGGAGTTGTAAGACAGGATAGGAACATTTAGTTTAATTGCCTGGGGAGGGTCAGAAACAACTCTTTGTTCAGCCCCACCAAGCTAATTAGTTGAAAAAACAACATTCTCAGCCCATAAACAAGAGTCTTTTTTTTTCTATAAGCAATTAGGAATGACCCTAATCTTATTCACTTAAACATACATCCCACAGCAAAGCTGGAAAGACACCAAAGCATTGGAAAGACACCAAAGTTGAGGCTGCACAACTGCCTTTGTGAATCCTCAAAGCTTCCCAATGAAAGATCAACTGCCCTTCCTTCGAAGATTTTCTTCTTTGCTTTCTCCTGAGCATAAATTTCCAGATGTGCAGCAGGTGACAGCAGGAAGCCAGAGTTCTAACCCATCATACTAACCCAGCCCTTCCCCTGCCCAACCTCACACCTCACACATTGCTCCCTACTGGACAGTTTGCATTGTCTCTGCCTTCTGCCAGCCTGGAAATACTGTGAGGCCCAGTGAAGAGCCATCACCTGCCATCTGAGTGCTCTACTGCTTTACACAGGGAAAGGATGAAGCAAACTATTGTTGAATAAACCAATGGAGGATGGATGGATGGATGGATGGATGGATATGAAAGGAAGGAAGATAGATGGATGATGGATAGAAGGATAGGGAATGGATAGGATAGATGATGGGTGGAAAGGTTAAAGAGAGGAAGAAAGGAAAAAGGAGGAAAGAGGAGGACGGGAGTTTCTTTAATAGGGAATAAAGAGATCATTTGTTAGTATAAAGATTTGCAAATGATCACAGCAAATAACACTTCAAATGGGAGAGAGGGGAGAAGAGGAAGGGGGGGGGAGAGGGAGAGAGGAGGGGTGAGGCTGGTGCTCCAAGGTTGAGGGGTAACTTAAAAAAAATAATCCAACTAACTGAAAGAATGACTGGTGCAGCCAGGAGCAGAATTCAAATTTTGGAGCTCTATTCTCCCAGCTGGGCACTTAAGAGTTTGGCTCGTGTGGTGGTGGCAGTTCACGGAGAGTTCAAATCCCCTCACAGACACGTGTGGGTGAATAAGTGGCATAGTCTTTCTTTCTTCCAAGTGCTTGATAGAAGCTTCCAGATGTATGGGGGTGTGCATAAGAGAGCCTCGAGTGCTCCACTCTCGATGGAGTCTATAAATATGCATGTTGGGTATCATGAATCATTTAGAGCTGGCTTGGTTGCTTTTCTTTTCTTTCTTTCTTTCTTTCTTTCTTTCTTTCTTTCTTTCTTTCTTTCTTTCTTTCTTTCTTTCCCTTCCTTCCTTCCTTCCTTCCTTCCTTCCTTCCTTCCTTCCTTCCTTCCTTCCTTCCTTCCTTCCTTCCTTCCTTCCTTCCTGGCTATCTAACTTTATTCTTGAAACTTCTTGCTAAGTTTGAAAGGACACCAAGGCGGAGAGAAATGTAGTTACCAGCGAGCTTGAGGCTTAGGGGTGAACACTTGGGCTCTTTCACCACTTTCAGAATTTGTTATCTCCGCTTATTTCGCTTTGGACTTTGAGTTTACTTCCCCTCGTGGGGGCTCTGTCTCCACGTCAGAACAAAGGGATACTAAGTCCACGCAGTGTGTGGATATAAAACACTAGTACAGCAGACAGAAGGAGCACGCAGAATGGCTGGCCTCCTTCCTTTCCTCGTATGACTCTAGTCCACAGCCAAATCTAACTACATCATACGACAGCCAGGCCTCAAAGGTTAGCAATTACCAGTCAATAAATGTTGCTCAAATAGAAAGTAATGGAGGAAGCTGCTTCTGACAGGGTCTCAGCCAAGCTATGCTACAGTAAGAAAACACTAAGTCTGTTGTTTTCATATCCTATGCTCTCCCTTCTTCCTCCCTTTTTCTCTCTCTCTCCTTCCCTCCTTTCTTCCCTCCCCCCTCCCTCCCTCCTCCTCCTCTCCTTTTCCCTCTCCCTCTCTTCTGGTGTAAGACTTGAACCCAGAACTTCACATATGCTAGCCAAACATGGGACTACTTGTGTCACACCCCATCCCTAGATACTGATTGTTTTATTTTTGTGTTTTTGGAGACAGAGTCCCTCTACTACCTTTATCTGAGTTGGCCTTGGTCTTGTGATTCTCTCAAGTAGCTGGAATGACAGATTTGTGGTACTATACCTGGCTATCATAAATAACCTCTTCCACCCTCATACTTTGTGTTTGCCTGGATAGCTTTGTCACCCCCCTCCAGTCCACCCCCAGGGTGTTGTTCTAGAAACTGCCATCATAGAAAAAAAAACATTAACCTACCATCGATGGTCCACAGGTAAACACCTGACCCAATCAGAGTCCTCCTCTGAGATCGGGATACTGGGAACTTGTATTGATTGTATTGGTTTGCCAGATCAGCTTGAGACCTGCTGATATCTGTGTCTACTTTCACATGGACACATAGATATCATATGATATTCTCCCACAGAGGAGTGGAGAATGCCAGTCTAAGTGAAGAGATTGGGTAGGAAAAGGCGATTCAAAGATAAGACGAATTGATAGAAGAGGTGGGCGTGGAAATGTGGAAAAGTCCCAGTTTCCACTCAGACACATGACCTGCTCACGTGCCTTCCACGAATCACCCCAGTATTCTGATTTCCTGAAACTCACCATGTTTCTGTCACAACCAAGAGTCAAGGTCTGCCAACTTTAACGTTTTGGTTAAGTTCAAAATAATTTCAAATTACTCTTTTATTTCAGATCATTTCCATGTGAATTCTTGCCCACTAAGAAAACAGGAAGAATGGTTTTCTAGAACCATCCACTCACCCCCACCCACCTACCTACAGAGTATACCTCACTCAGACCAGTGCCCCAGCTAAGGACTGGAAGCTACTCTGTCTACATTCTAACAGCTGGCTCCTAGTGCCTCTCCTGAAGGAATGGCTTCTACCTGTCACTGCATGTGGGCTGGTTCAGTTTGGAATTGGAGTGGGGGAGAGTGAGGGATAGTTTAGAACCAGAGCGGAAGATCTCCTTTCAAGCAACTGACCTCACTCAATGAGAACAAGGAGAGCCAGCAAGGTCAGTATGTGAACTTGGCCTATATCCAAGGAACATATACAGTCTCCACTCAAACCTTTCTGTCTGGAATATAATAGGCCCTGAGAGACAGCCTATGAGCCAGTGAACTTGACCCCAACAGCCATCCTTCACTTTTCTCACCTCCAACACCCTCCCCCGCAAACTTCTTCCCTCTCCATTAAGTGTCCCTGGCCCTAAAGCTGTCACACCTTCCCAGGAAAGGAATCATTTCTAGTTTCATGTTGCATAATATGAAGCAAGGATTTGAGGACAATGGTTTCAAATCTAATTATGGTACTACATGGACCTCCTGTCTGACCTTGGCTTTCAAGATCAATACAGATGTTTTGTCTGTTTCCATCATCTGGGTAGTTTTCAAACCAAAGTTAAGTTTACTCCCAGGTTCAGTGCTGAGTCTTTCTAGAAGAGAGCCCTTCCATATAGAAAGGGCACACTACCATCTAATGGGGCATCTTGGCCTTCAAAACTTTCTGGTAGGATCCATGTTCCCAGCCACCCCCTCTCCTCCCCCCCCCACAGATGGGCACTAAAAATATTTGTAGGGTGAATTAAAGGGAACGAAGGTAGTTAGAAATTTTGTTAGTGTAAACTGGGTACCAGTGGCTCATGCCTGTAACACTGGCAACTCAGGAGGCTGAGATCTGAGGATCTGAGGTTCAAAGTCAGCCCAGGCAGGAAAATTTATGAAACTCTCATGTCTAATTAACACTGTGGCTTAACCAGAGAGTTCTAAGCATCAATCAACCAATCATTCAGTCAGTCAATCTAAGGGTCAGCACCCAGGTTCTGAGTTCAACACTCAGTTCTGGCATGTGTGTGAGCATACTTTTGTGTGTGCGCGCGTGTGTTTATGCATGTGTACACACACACGCACACACACATAATCTTAACAGAGCATACATTTTTTTTAAAACCAGGTTCAGAAAAGTTGGATGTCTTGCTCAACATCACACAGCTCATGTGGCAAGATTGGAACTCTAGGTAATCAGTGGTTGATCACCTATTACTGGTGTCCTGCTTGACATGGAGGCTAATAATGCTAACATTCATTAACTCTACCAAGAATCTCATGATTTAAAAGAAGACCAAGGGATGAGTACATTTGTATAATGGTTACTACTGATTGCCATTATTGACTGAGTTTCGTGCCTGTAACCCCATCCTCCCATGCATATACATTCTCATGTAATCCGTCTTAGAATGGTATGAGAGGACAGATGATACTTTACAAGTAGGGAAACTGAGGCACAGAAAGTTCAGTTGTTTCGCCTGGGTCACCACACAAGTCCACAGCCACTCAGTAGCTGGACCAAGGTAGACCCCAGAGACCTGTGCTCTTTGCCTTGAGCATTGACATCCCCAGGCATAAGATGGGAAGAACGATCTTCAAGAACCATTTTTTTGCCAGTCCTGGGCCTTGAACTCAGGGCCTGAGCACTGTCCTTGGGCTTTCTCAAGGCTAGAGCTCTACCACTTGAGCTACAGCACCATTTCTGGCTTTTTTCTATGTATGTGGTACAGAGGAATTGAACCCAGGTCCTTGTGCATGCTAGGCAAGCACTCTACCACTAGAGCACTCCTGGCCCAAGAACCATTTTTTTAAGGCAGGCTGTACATCCAGTGTCCTGCATGGACTGCCAGGAGATGCAGCAAACCCAATGGACTTGATGAGACTCAACCTCAAACCTACCAAGTGCCCATGCCATGTGGTGGACACACAGAGGGCAGGTCAAAGAGGGAAACAAAGAGACCTATGCCAGCGTGAACTGGGTGGAAGCCACAGGAAGACCACAACGGCACAATGCACAGAAGTAACTCCCATTACTCTGCTGAGACTCTGGGCATTCATCACAGCAGAGCAAGAAATGGGGTGCCCAGGGCCTAGAAAAGACCCAGGACCCTAGCAGCAGACAGCGTTGGAGCCTTTCACCTGGAAGGTCTTTGGAGCCATTTGGATTCCTTTTCCAATGATCTTCCTGGTGTGATAATACACCTTCTCATTCACACATTGCCTTGTGGATCCTTCTTGATGTTCTTCCCTTACGTGGAATGCCAGAAAACATACTGACCACCACAGGACAGGGTGGCCCAATGGCATTGTCTAGCATACACAATGCCCTGGGTTCAATTCCTTAGTACACAGAAAAAGCCAGAAGTGGTGTTGTGGCTCAAGTGGTAGAGAGCTAGCTTTGAGAAAGCTCAAGGACAGTGCCCAGGCTCTGAGTTTAAGCGCCAGGACTGGCAAAAAAGGAAAAAACAACTGACCACATAGAAGGTACTTAACAAGTGTCTACTGGTTGGCCAAAGGACTGCCCACCCAGGCCTACCTGGCACTGGTCATTTTAGAGCTGTCTAAGGAATCGATTTTATTTCAAACAGGTTGTAAGATACTATTTTCTTTTCTTTTCCTTTTTACTCTTCCTTGACAATGAAGTGCCTTTGAAAGTTCCTAAGTGATAGATATTATCCTACAATCAAATGTTACCCTGCTGTTTGATATCTATTCAAATCCAGTCTGGGCTAACTGTCATGTGCCAGATGCTTGGGTTGAACTAAGTTTGCTGAATCTTCAAAACAACCCTGCAAAGGGGGGGGGAAGAGAAGTGGCAGGGGAGGGGGAGGAAGGGGGAAATTCTATCGTCTGTTTTCCTAGATAAGGGAACTGAGGCACGTGCGTGAGTTTATTTGTTCACAACATGGTGGACCTGAACTTGAGCACATAAGTGAGTTCACCAGCTCATAAATGGCTGGGTAAAGGTTTCACCTCTGTTCTCTTTGCCCCAGAGCCCTGGCTCTGTCACCTCCATAGAAGCTCCTGGAAATGTCTTGGTGATAAACATCCAGATGACCATGGCTGTGATAACTTTGTACTGGCCAACACCTATCACCTTGCTCTATCCTATGTAGGTGTCCACCTCATCACTTAAAAGAACAACTTCATTTGCTCAGCAGAGCCTCTGTGAAGCAAAGTTCTTTTTTTTTTATCCTGAGGAAGAAGCCGAGACTAACAAGGTGGAGACTTGATCTCCACAGGGATGGGAGTTCAAGTCACAACCAGTGGCCTCTAGATCAGATGCCATCTACCTGGTTGGGAGTGGAGGCTCCAATCTCAGCGCACCACTCCCAGCTCAACCCATCCCATCCCTCCTCCACCCAGAAAGAACAAAAGGAAACCTTCCCTGGAAGCACCAAGCAAAGATGTCAGCATCCTGTGTCGCCATAGCAACCAGCCCTCCTCCATCTCCTCAGGAGGAGGGGGGGGGAAGCAAAAGTCAAACTGAGCCTCCTGTGGAACATTCTGTGGGTAAACACCAGGACCAGTGTGTTTGGGCCTCTGTTTTCCCACGTCAATAGGGTGAATCATTCTTGGAACAGGGGCTGGGAAGCTGACCAGGTTCCTAAGTAGATAAGGTTAATGGTGCTCTTCCAGAGATGGCGGGGTCACTTTGAAAATTAATCCTGTTTTATTTTATTTTCTTTCCTCTAGAATGTAGGCTTATACATGAGCAGATTCAACATCAGAGAAGAGAAGCCAACAGCAGTTCCTGGCAAGGGATCTGTAAGCATTACCACATTCCCTTTTAGGCTGACATCATCTTATTGCCCATCTCTTGGCAAGGTCTTGTCAACTTGAAGATTGGCAGATAGGAGAAAGAACACAGCAAGAAACCAAGGGATGTGAAAGCTTGGTGCCACTGTGTTCACAATGTCTAACCTGAGTCCTGGTGGAGGCCTTGCTCATTCCTAGTCTAGTTACAGACTGCAGCTATGAGCAATGATTTGGTTTGGGGCTCAGGGGTTGTTGGGGGGAGTGCTTTTGTTGCCAATATTTGATCTTGGTAGGAGAGGACGTGGAAGCTGAGGTTAGAAAGACAAGAAGCAGTAAGCTATAGGACCATGTAGAAAGAACATCTCAGACCAAAGTCATAAGCAGGTTCCAGGGTAATAACTACTCTCTCTGGATGGAAGTGGGTAGTGGGCTCTATAAGAGAAGTGTGGGGGTGGGGGGTATGGATAGGACATGGAAACTGTGGTGGAGGGGGGAGTGAACTAGGAATGTGATGGAAGTTTTATGCTAAATATTGTGTGAAGTCATTGGCAAATTCTAAGGCAAAGCAAAGGGAAGGGGCTATGTTATTCTCAGAGCCTGGCCTATATAACCAGTACTCAAACATGGGATGAATGAGCTGAGATAATGCACAGAAGTGTTTTTCAAGCAGTGAAGTATTGCAGAAAATTTTGAGATCACAAAACTATTGCAGACTTCTAGGTAGCAAGGAGGGAAAGCGAGAAGCATCTGATTCGTAGAACACCCCATCCCTGTGAAAATCACTCCGAGCCACATCAAGATGCAAAGCTGGCAAGAGCCCCACCCACACAGACTTCTGAAGAAATCACCAGCAAGGAATTCTTTCTTGTCCACCAGAGACAGAACAGGAAGGTGAAGAAGGGCAGGGCAGGGGGGTGGAGAGGGAAAGCCCTGAGAGCTGAGATCTGTGTGGCTCTGGTGTGGAGGAAGTAGGTTCTAATGAAGTACTGACTTCCCCACTGACCTCTTCTCCACAATGCAGCTGCTTTATTAGAGCCACTTGGTGGCTGGGATAGCCAGAGTTGTGACTGAAGAAGGAATGAACAGTGGGACCTTGTTGCAAAGAAGATGTGAGCTGGAAAGTGGGGGGAAGGGTAGTTCAGGATACAGGGTGTGCCACACACACACACACGCACGCACACACACACACACACACACACACAGAGCAGCAGTTTGGAGCAGTAGAAATTTTGTCCTTTGGCTCATGTTGAATGTGCTGTTTGGAAATGCCATGCTAAGGAATCCATGGTTGTAACAAATTCATGGATACATTTTCACTTTCATGTCAGGGAGACAAAGAGCTGGACTCTGCCCACCCTTAGCTATAGCCGGCAGGTTTCAGCACTCTGGACAGCAGCCAGGCGGGTTCATCAGCCCTCCCTTAGGTGGTGATGAAGATTCACCAAGACTCCCAGGCTCAATGGGGAAAGCCAGGAAAACCCACCCATAGTGTCAATTGGCAAACATCAAGCCTTGCCTGACCCTGTTTCCATTTCCAAGAGAATTAAAGAGGAATTAAAATCCAACAATCTGGGATATAGGAAAATAATTTCTTACCGTACTTGAAATGTGCCGTTGCACTAAAATTACATGGAAAGTGCACATATTTTCAAAAGATTTATGATGAGAAAGAGGAGGAAAAACTCTAAAAAGCAGTTGGTAGACTGTCAATAAAACTCAAAGAAACATGAACTTGTTGAGAAGTGGTTAAATAAATGGAACTACCTTCATATGGTAGAATACTATGCAGTCATTAAAACCGTTTCCAAAAACTCAACAATGACCTGGAGAAACACTTCAAGTACCAATTTTGAAAATGAGGGCTTTTTAAAAACAATATATAATGCAGAATCTCAATCTATGCATGAATGTTCACAATAGCTTAATTCCTTCCTTTCTTCTCTCTTTCCTTCCCTTTCCTCTTCTCCCCTTTCTCCACCATCCCTCTTCACCTCCCTTCTCCCCTCTCTCCTCCTCCCATCAGCCCCTCCCATTTTCTCTAGGGTTTGAACTCAGGGCCTTTCAATATGCTATGCAAATGGCATACTACTTGAACCATGCCCTTTTTTTGTTGTTGTTTTTAAGATAAGGGCTCACTTTTTTTTGCCATCTTTCTATCTATACTTCCCAGGTTGACAAATGTGTACCACCATTACTATCTTTGTCAAGACGATGTCTTAAACTTCCTGCAGGGCCAGCATTGAACTATATATAATCTTCCCAACCGATGCCTATTGAGTAGCTAGATAGTGGGCAGCAGACCCTACACTAGACTATCAGCTTTGTACATGCTGTATGATTCTGTTTATATACCTTTTTGAAAATTATAGTTACATATGCACTTATGAGGTACAAAATGGTATGAGCGTTGGATGACTAAGTCAAGCTAATTAATAGAGGAGTTGTCTCAAATGTGTTCAGGGAGTTTTTGTGAGAGCATTTGCAAATGTACTCTCAGTGATCTGGAAATGTACCTATGCTCAAGTATTAGCTATTTCACCAGGTTCTGTAACAGATCTCCAAAATGAATAATAAATAATTCATGCTTACTCCTTCTGTCTAACCAAGGCTTTATGCCTTATGATTGGCCAATGGCAAGACTAAAGAGAAGCAAATTGGAGTGTTCCAGAGCCTGCAGATGGAGTAGAGGTTGTGAGGACTGGGGCAACACCAGGGTGTTGATTTCTGTATTTGGGTTTTGTCTGGCCCATGCCTGTATGTGTCAGATAAAACTACAGATAATCTCTCTCTCTCTCTCTCTCTCTCTCTCTCTCTCTCTCTCTCTCTCTCTCTCTCTCTTCCTCTCTCCCTCTCTCTGTCTCTCTCTTTCTCCCACCCCCTGTTTCTCTCTCTCTCTCTCTCTCTCTCTCTCTCTCTCTCTCTCTCTCTCTCTCTCTCTCTCTCTCTCTCTCTCTCTCTCTCACACACACACACACATACACACACACACACTTCCATGCACCAAGGAGCTCATGCTAAATGATGGTCAATGCTCAATCAATCAAATCTGTGACCAGGGAAACCTTATTTTACACAACCAATGTAAATTTCTTGGTGTTGAGGTTGTGTCAAGGTTATATTCAATGGCACAGTGAAAAAACTGAGCCAAGGGCACGAGAGACGTCTTTTTTTTTCTTTTTTTCAAACTTCTTACAAGCCTATAATTGTTTCAAAGTTAAAAGTTAAGGGTAGCAGTACATGCTAAAGACACCTCAGTTTTGCTTTAAAAGATTAAAGAAAAAGAAATGCAAATTTTAGCTGAAAGGAAACATTTCATTATATTAACTGTGATGGGGATTTTTTTGAGAGTTAATGGAATAATGGTCATTTACATATTCTTTCTTACCCATATTTTCTTTTCTAATTTTCTAGGGTTTTATTGCCAGGCAATAAAAACATATAACTATTATTTGTTTAAAAAGAGACTGACTAAAAATGTATAAAAGGCAGAGAAGAAAAAACACTGGAAATACAAAAATTTAAGAGCAAAATGGAATTATCCGTTAAACACAATGGGAAACCATGGGGTCTAAAACCAATGCTGTGCAGGACCAATGCAAAAACCTTGCTCAGAAGACAGTCAAAGAACAATGACACAAAATCATCATCAATAAAACAGAAGATGTGGGGAACCAAATTTAGAGATTCAGCATGCCGCCAACTGGTGTTTCTAAAAAGCAACCCTTTAAAAAAAATAGGACAAAATCAGAGAGATAAAATGGAAAAATACCTTCCACATTTCTGGATGACCCAAATTCATCATTTGAATAGAGACCATGAATGCCACTCGTTAGAAATAATCCCATAACTGTTCTAGAATTTCAAGGGCAAATTCAAAAGTTTGTTCCACATAGCTGGGTGTAGCAAGCTACAACAAGACAGCACACAACAAGATGGCTTACCTAGAAAGACTAAAATGCCACACTGGGCTCACACTTTTCTCCTACAGCATTAAGTTTGAGGAGGGAGGGTTTATTTTTCTTCTCACCCACTGCATTTCTAAGTGGCTCATGACAACCACCTCGACCCAGCCACCTCGATAACCAGCAGTAAAATTTATTAAATAAAACCACTGCTCATTACTGATTAAATCAGCACAAAACCCACTTGCCTCAGTATAACTTTATAATATCTCCAAACAGTGGCTATCAGCATAGGAATAGATGGTCTTAGCCCCTGTTATCATGCACAGTATGGCTATTTTGCTCAACTTGAAGGGTTCTGCTAAATAAGGGACTAAGAAGAAAATGACCCTTGCTTCTCTGAGATGTAACTGCCTCCTTAGAGAGCAAAGGAAGATTGGAAATCCTAAGTATATTCCAAAAGTGAGAAGTTACAAAACCACTGGGGCGACATGTGTCTATGCATTTGAAAGGGAACGATTAGGACACCTAAAAAAAAATTCTTTCACGGGAGCAGTAACAACATTGAAACAAAAACATCCACAAGTGAATGGGCAACACACACACAGGGTTCACACTTGCTATGTGAACGCATTGCACTTGAGTCAGGCCACCAGCCCTTTTTGCATGGGTTATCTTTGAAGATAAAGGCCTGCTTTCTGCCTTGTAGCAGCCTGGACTGTGATCTTTCTATCTGTGCTTCCCCTGTGGCCAGGATAATTGGCATGTACCATTGAATTCAGCCACTTGAGATAAAGGCTCAGACTCTCCCCTCCTCCTCCCCAGGGCTGGCCTCAAACCACAATCCTCCTATTTCTCACTCCTAAGTAGCAAAGATCATACCCTGCCTGGCTGAAAAGGAGCATTATTTAGGATCAAATGGGAGATAATTTGTAACAAAAAGTGTATGAAAGTAACTCTACAAGCTGGGGTTATACACCATCCTTATTTTCTCCTTCTTGGCCTGCTCTTATTATATAACTTTTCCACAATTTATTTGTACTGCTTTTATAATCAAGCAGGGGGGAAAAAGCCATGTTATTTTTGAAGAAAGCAGGATCTCAGAGGTCACAGTGACTTTATGCTATTTGTCCTCTGTGCATCTGGAGAAATAACTCTTTGATTTTGGCCCTAGGCACTTTGAACATATGAGCACAAGACCTACGAAAGGTTTATTCTGGGACAAGTCAGCACAATTGCTCTCAGTCCTGAAGACGGACAATTCTCAAACCTTCTGTCCTTGCTCGGGGTCAGTGCGTCCATCCACCTACTCATCCATGCAAAGAGAAATGACTAGAGAAGGAGCCGGGTGCTCTGAGCACCCCCAAAGCAGATCACGCCACAGCAGCAAGACAAACATGCAAACAAACACAGCCCCGTGTGAATTAGAATACATAGGACAGTCAAGGCATGCAGCCATGTGGAAGAAAAAGAAGGGTGTCTGGAATATTCATACAGTATTATTAGCCCTGGGTCTTGAAGGATAGAGAACCAGGTGGGTGGGCGAGGTGGAGAAGATATTCACGGTGCAGCACACAGAGAAAGAGAGAGACAGAGAGACAGAGAAACAGAGAGAGAGACAGAGACAGACAGAGACAGGGAGAGAGGAAGGAAGGAGAGACAAATGAAGATGAGGTGGCAATGTTACTACTGGAACCCTAAAAATTGGAAAGTGAGTAGGAGGATGTGCAAGTTAGGATCCTTTGGTGATAAATCACAAAAATTGGGGAGCTCACTGGAAGAATGTAGGACAGCTCTTACAAGAACCAAAGAAGTGAAAGAATTAGGCTCAGGAAATGCAGCTTTAGGAAGCTTGTGGAAAGCTAGGTTGGTCTCATGGGAAACCTGCAACAGGGTGGAACTCCTGCAATCAGTCCAGTGTTCCTCGGAGGGGGAATTTTAATGGCAGCCAACCATTGGCTGGAGGAAGGGGTGAAGGTTGACTGACAGTGGAGGCTGTCTAAGTGGGGCAACTTCACCTTCCAATGACAAGTCAAGCCCCACCCCCTTCCTTCCAAGCTGTGGTTCTCAACCAAGCGCGCATTTTTCCCACCCAGGAAATATTCGGAAATTCTTTCAAATGACTTTTACTTTCTAAAAAGTAGCAGTGAAGAGAGGTGCTACTGTCATCTACTGGGCATAGGCCAGGACACTCCTCCATATCCTGCAATGCTCAGGCTAGCCCCAGAACCCGTGATTCAGCGCAGGAGGTGAGAAATCATTTTGGATTTGAAGGAGGAAAAACAACAACAACAACAAAACCCCCTGAGCTCGACAGAGAGACAGAAACAACAGAAGTCCATCAGGTAAAAAAAAATGGATGGAAGGACGGAACAAACCATGAGATGATAAGGAGGAGGGGAAATGAGATGGTGAGGGAGGTTCAGGTGTTTGAGGATGATGAAGGTCATGGAAGAGAACTGATGGGCGGGGCAAGTGTGAGTGTGTTCGTATCCATGGCACTGCCTTTGTAATTATATGGCTTTAGACTCCTTACCAATTCCTTGCCTGCTACTTATCAGCAGCTTCCTTAGGGATAGGACTCATCTGTTTTCTTTATCATTGCATTCAAATACCTGGAAAGATGTCTGGCACATAATACAGGATCTTCAAAGTACTTGCTGACAGAATGGACAGATTAGATATAGTTAGAGTCCTGGATGTAGATTGATTGGTAAATGATAGGTTGATGTTGACAGAGAATGTAGAAAGATGGGAGAGGAATAAATGAACTAAGGGTACACGTAGCAATACTTCGTGGACAAGGGAAGAGTTGTAGGTTATATTCTTACAGGTGGTCTGTCAGATTCTTCTCTCCAAACCACTGCAAAGCAAGCTAGCATTTGAGCACACAGCAGAAGACTCCAGCTGACTAAGCCCCATAATTCTTGGACTTTCCAGGTCCTGGCTGAGCCACATGGTATGTGGCTGTCACATTCTGACCTGCACAGGGTGCTCAAATAGGCCTGTGCAGGAAGTGCTCTGTCCCAGGAAGGCAGAGACAAGCTACTAGAATGACTTCAAGGCAGTGTCTTGTCTGTGTAGCCTACTAGTTGTTTATTTATCAAATATATGTATGGTGTCAGCCTACCATGTGCCTGGCACAGTGGCAGATACAAAAGATCCATTGGTTAAAAAGATGCAGCAAAGGTAGTCTTTACTGCTATGGTCTTTAAAATCAATGGGAAGAGGCAGAGAATAAATGGGTCAACAGAGACATATGCAATGATAAATGGTGACAAGCAATATAATTACATAATCAGTATATAGATAAATAACGAAGAAGGAAACTGGCTAGAAACCTATCATACAAGCACACAAGGTCAGGTCAAGGACAGTCTGTGAGAATCTGGTAGTTTCATACCAGAACAGGAATGGAGTCGATGTGTAGGAAATTAAAAAGTAGCCATTTAAACAATATCCACTACAGACATCATGGTGCAAAGCTTGCTCCATGTATATGCCATGGCCAACATGATCACAAACCAAATGACCCTCTTCCCTGAGATTTTTCCAGAGACTGGAGGGACTCTGAACAGAAAGTGGTCCCTGAGGAAAAGTGCAGGCCAACGTTGCTCTTCAAACTCCTGGAAACCCTGCTCCAAGCCAATGCCAAAAATAATCCTATTAGTCACATTCGAAGTGCTAAGCAGAAACAAAAAGAAATCAAAATTAATTTCAATTCTTTACAGTGACAGCAGCAATTAAGGTGACAAGATTATGGAAATTATCGCCACCGAGGGAGATCTTTGCCCATGAGGGGGAAAAATAACCAGTAAAACAGGAGAAGTAAGAAACAGGGATTTGAACTGGGTTATGAAAAAAAAAAACCTATGGGCCACCAATTCTCTGGGAACTAGAAATGGCCATTTCGCCATGCAATGATAGTTTACTCTGCCATGACTGTAACTCTGCCTTGGTGGTGGAAAGCGACTGAGGTTTGTAAAGTTTGCACATTCATATAGTAAGATTTTTGCTTTTCATAAGGTGATACTCAAGCAGGTTGTCTCCACTTCTTTGTCTGCTGCCTGGTCCTCTCTCTTTTGAGAACCATACCTTTCTCTGTGCTTTCTCCTTTCTTACTGATCCCATCCACAGCAACCTGGGGTTATAGAGGAGTGTTACAAAGCACTCAACACCAGACTTCCTAACCAGTACTGCTGTTTCCTGAGGAACACTAGGAAACCTAGAAAAGACAGAGAGGCAAGCCTGTGGCTTTACTTCTTCAGGAACTTTACTAGACCAGGAGATGAAGGGGCACTTCTGGTGAAAGTAGTAAATACCGTCTGTTCAGTCTGTTGTTACCCATCTACCACCCTCTAGTCTCTGTACTGTCCAGAGAGCCTCGACCCATGTGTCTTAGGAAAAGGCATTTAACTCATGCTCTGTAGAACCACTCATCCATGCACTCACGCATCCATTGATGTATCCATCATTCATTTAGCCATTCAACCATCCATCCATGTATCATCAATACATGCATGCATGGATCCATCCATGCAGCAACCCATCTATCCACACACGCATCTGTCCATCATCCACCCACCCATCTATCTATGCACTTACCCAACAGTTGTTTATTAACCAGTGTGATGAGAAGGGAGGAATGGTAGAAATTTTCAATTGGATGCTCTCATAGGAAAGGACATGACAGAAATAGACGTATGAATAACCAGGTCTAGAGAGGGACCAATTCAAGGCCCTTGTGCTACCTGTATTGGAAAAAGTGAAGAGGAGGGTGGCCAGGTAAGAAGAGAGGAGGGCCTATAAACTAAGGCCAGGGAGCTGCTGGGGATAGAATAGATTATGTAGGACCTATAGCCATTTCAAACATGAAGCTTGAGCAATCATTTCATATTCACATTTCAGCCAAGCTCTCCCCCCCCACACACACACACTGTTGGTCTATCAAGTAGATTCAACCATAATAACAGTATTTATCATCGAAACCACTGTTATTGTTGTTCCATTGGAGACTCGAGAACAATGAAGCAAGCAGAGAAAGTAATTTCCCCAAGGTCAAGGTCACCAAAATGGGAAGGAACACAGTCAGGATCCCATTAGAAGGTTGTCGACCTGAGATGATTAGAGAGATTTTTCTGTCTCCAGATATCTGTGCTGTATAACCTCTTGCTGGGTTAAGCATTGTTCTGCTTGTTTTCTTTCTTGTAGTTGAAGTTGCAGGTACAGAGTCCCCAGTCTCATCCTGATTCAGGGTCTGGGAGCTGTCCCTAAGCCTCTTTGTGCTCAAAACTAGCATTCTACCCCTCCAGCCACAGCACCACTTCTAGTTTTTGAGTGGTTAGTTGGAGATATGAGTCTCATAGGGGCTTTTCTACCTGGGCTGCCTTTGAACCACGATCCACAGATCTCTGCCTCCTGAGTAGCTAGGATCACAGGTGTGAGCCACCAGTGCCCGGTAGGTGTGGCTGTCTTCCAGGTGATTCCTTGTGCGACAAGGAGTCATAGTGGGAAGAGACAGTTGGAGGGAGTTTGGGCCCCAGTTCAGGGCGGGTCTGAGACCGTGCCCAAATCAGCCCTGAACAGAAGCAGGAGTAACCAAGCAGGTTGTGTTCAAGACAGGATATCATTAGGCTAGGACTGAAGGGATTTATCTCATTTCATATAGGAAAGATTCTGTTGCAGTATTTCTTTTAATGATATTTATTCTTTTTTAATAATTGCAAATATAATGCATACTGATGGTGGAAATTACCATTACAAATAAATAGAAAAATAGTCTTTTCTGTTTGTTTGTACGTGTTCTATATCCCTGGCTGTCCTTGAACTTGTGATCCTCTTGTTCTAGCTTCTCTAGTGCTGGGATTACAGGTATGCCCCATCATACTCAGTATTACATTCATGCTTAGTAATTCTGTGCTTTTCAATCCAATATAAATCTGCCCCTTCCATGTATGTACACACACACACACGTTCACGTACACGTACATAAACACACACAAACTCACCTAGACTCTCTGAGCCTCTGTTTTCTTTTCTATAATATGGAGATAAAAATATTCACCTTTCAGGGTTACATAATGGATGCTTAATTACTTACTCTGTTTGTTTTTCATCCACTTGACATTCTATAATGAACATTTTTCATGTGTCATTAACTACTCTTCAAAAACATGACTTTTAATGGCTGCATAATATGCCATCATTTAATGAGCCATAATTTATTTAACTATTCTGCTCTTATTGAACTTTGAAGTGTTTTCTAATATTTTGCTATGCGAGATAACACTGCATACTCAAATCTTTCTTGACATCTTTTTTATTCCCCCTTAGGATAAACTTCCAAAACAGAAATGACACAGAAAAACAGTACATGAATCTTCAATGTTTTTATGCATCTGGTGTCAAATTATTTTCTTGGGGGTGGGGAAATATATATTTCTAATGCCATCTAATGAATAGTTATTTCAAATTCAACACACCAGTCAGAGAAGTGCATGTGTCAGTATGTTTGTGGATGGGAAGAAGAAAGATTGAACCCATAGGATGTTTCAGAGCCATCCAACCTTTTCTATGTATAGAATACATTCAATTCCTTATATGAGAGACTCAGAAATGGATGCACTTTCTAATCACTCCCCCGATGCTAAGAAATCTTCATCTTGGGAAAGCCGTAATTTCTCATTGGCCAAGTTTTTAAGATTAGTCCATGTCTTAAAAAACAAAACCAAAACAAACTCACTAACTCTTGCACTCATCTGGTCCCTATTGCTGTGTCCCAATCATCCTGACGGGATTGATAGTTGTGGCAATTGGCATAAAATGATTGCTACCTGCTGAGGCAATCACTTCCAGCTTCGGCAGAAGCTGATGAGCAATTCATTATGGAGGACGTAATTGATGTAAAAGCCGAGAGGAAACGTGGGATTTCTCCTAGGATCTCCAGAATTTCGTGCATTTGACCCTCCCTGGCACCGAATCAGCTGCAGCGAGCAGGAATTTGAGATCGGACCAGGGTGGCAGGGTAAGCATACCATGCAAAGTGCATGCAAATATTTGCAGAACCTGCCTTGAACTTGAGGATGTGACCTTGAACAAGAAACCCATGTATGAGACAGCATCGTCTGGATGATGACAACGACCTTGGCATCAAAGCTCAAAGCTAGCCTCTCCAGTCAGCCATGAAAGAATAAAAAGGGGGCAGAGGAAGCTGCAGGTATAGCCCAGTGGTAGAGTGTGTTATTTTGCATGCATAAGTCCCTGGGTTCAAATCCCAGCATCATCCCTTCCAAACAAACAAACAAAAACAAAGAGGTGCAAAACATGTGTTCCAACACAGGCTAGCTATCTAGGCAAGATCTCTGGAAGTGGACAGCCTGGATTTGATGCCTGCTTTCATTTTCTCCTGCCCTAACTGGGAGAGGCTGAGTAAGATAGCCAGGTCCTGCTTCTCTCTCTACAGAAATGGCATTATTACCATGGCTGCTTTTCGTAACTAGACCAATGATGATTCTAGAACCCCTCCCGCTGCCTGCAGTCCATCCACCATAGGCAGCTGTTGCCTCTGCAACAGTAATCCTCCTCAGTTTTAGACAACACCCAAATCTCCAGGACTCCACAACACCCCAGCTCTTTCCATCCCTCACCAGCCACAAAGCTGGCTCAAGATGCCCTCTGTGTTACAGTAACTTGACCTACCTACAGTGTGCCTCTGGACCCCAAATGAGGTAGGAAAAGAAAATCCCCTATTCTGCTTTTGGCTCTCTTCCCTCTCCATCAGTCTAGCTGGTTTCCCCTCCCTGCATTTCAGCCCAGAGCAGTTGACTGAGACTCATCCGCTTCCATCACCTGCCAGGCCAGCTGAGCTGCTAATATCTTCCTGCCCAGCTCACCTCACCTATCATGGCAGAAACAGGGACTTAGCTGCTTCACGGCCCCCACTCTGCACCCTTTGCATTTCCACAGTGGCATCTTTCATCCCTCATTCTATGAGCGGCACCCCAGAACACCACCGTGGGTCTGTTTCGCACAGCCTTAAGGGAATACCACAGACTGGGTGATGTATGGTGAGCATGAATTTACTTCTTGCGGTTCTGGAGCTTGCAAACTCCCCCAGGGAAGAGTAAGGATCAGGGGTCTTCACCCTGCAGGATCTCATGGCAGAAGGTGGGATGGCAGAAGGAGAGGGGGGAATGGGTAAGGAAAGATGGATGAACTCCAGACATGTCATCCTTTCCTAGGGAGCTCACCGTGGGTGGCAGGAAGATACTGAGATCCCCCATTGTCTCTTGGGAACTGAGCCCCCCCACACACACACCCCAGACCCTTCCTTCTGCCTCTGTTGCCTAAGAGATTAAGGTTCCAAACACATTCTTTCGGGGTGATATATTTCTATCAAAGCAAATACGCTTTGCACCAAACAAACGGGTGGGGGTGGGGGCTCAGTTTCCCTTTGCAGTTTCTCAAAATGTTATCTTTCTTACAAAGCACACATCACAAATGCAAGTCAAGTCTTTGAAGGGTCCCAACAGTGGGACATAAGTGGCAGAAAAGAACCCAAGACTTCTCCAAATAGCTAGCCAACAGAGAGTAGAATAAGGACTCGTTCTCATCAGTCAGGCACAGTTAGGTTAACCACAGCAGGTTAGGTCAGGGGAGGTTGACCTTCCTGTACACAGGGTGCTCGTATCCAGTCGTCACTACATACGAAATTTCTAGCATCTTCTAGACCTTTCTCTGAGAAAGCACACAGCATGCTAATTTCCTTCTCCCTCAAATTATCTACTTCAGTGGCCATGTTGGTGTTTAAAAACAAAACCTGCGCAGATCCCGACTTTTCCAAATGATTTTGACATCCCTACAAACCAGTCCTTCATCTTCGGAAGGATGATGGAGTTCTACACTCTCTAAACCCCCTGCACCACACCTATCTCTCTCTCTGTGGGTCTATCGAACACCCTGGGTCACACTTAGGTAGAACTTAGGGCTTTGAGTTCTCCTTTAGTTTCATTGCTCAAGGCTGACACTCTACCACCTGACCCACTCTTTCACTTCTGGCTTTGGGCTCATTCCTTGGAGAGAGTGTCACAGACTTTTCTAGCGAGGGTGGCTTTGAACTGTGGCCCTCAGATCTCAGCCTCCTGAGTAGCTGGGATTACAGGCATGAGTCACTGGCTCCTGGCTTCTCTTCACCTTCCTGAGGGGATGAAGTCTGCCCCCTTCAGGAGCTCTCTACAATGACCTCACAGTGAAATCACCTACGGAAGTTGAAAAACTACCAAGTATCTTGCCGATCTCTGGGAGAGCCCTCAGGGTTGTGGTAGTAGCATTTGGTGGTGGTTTGGTATTCGTGTGAGTGTTTCATAATAGCACAGGCCTGGCACCGAGTTTGGTGTATACAATCCTTTGCCATTTAGCTCTTCAGCATTCTGTATGTTAACATTTTACCTTTAGCAGACTTTCTCCTATAACCATTAAGAGGAGTCACTAAAATATCACTTGTCCCCAAAACCCAAACAAATCTTCCTTAGTGGAAGCTTCTATCTATCAGATAGGTGCATAAAAGATTTTACAAATAAATACGAAGCTCGAGCAATAACTCCCTCTTATGGAATCAGTGACTCACCCATTTTTACCCCTCCACGGCTAGTGCTTATCTGCTCCCAAACCTGGCCTGCTTTGCTTTATGGTGATTGTTTTTCTTCAGCATGTTTTAATCGGGCAAAGGGCTCTCCCCAGGTTGACTCTTAAGGGCACACATGGCAATGTAGCCAGATTAACCTCATCTCTTGCTCTCGCTCCTTCCCATTCCCCTCTCCTCCACCCCTCGAGTAAACAGCTCTTCCGGTAAGTTTCCTTATGCTCTCTGCACACATAGGCATCATGATATTATTTGTCCTCCATCACTCTTTCCTTCTCCCCCCTCCCCAGCCAGCCAGCCCCCTTCCCTGGGATTTGGTCATCTGTAGACACCTTAGCAAAACTGCATTATTCCTGACATCCACCCCATTTGCTTCCGGAACCAGTCAGGGGAAGCCTCATTCCTGCTCCTTTCACCTTGCTTGACTTGTCCACCTTCACGGTGATTTCTATGTATCTGAATATCAGGCGAGCGAGGGTTTCGGTGTAATGAGACTAGACGGATTCTGATTCTTCCTCTTTATTATCTTGAAAGCCATATTAACCTAGTCTAGGCCGATCTTATAATAAAAGCTGCAGGGAGAGTAGACTGATGGAGATAAAGCAATTCCTTGCTTGGAAGTATCATCTCTCGTGCTGATCCCCCATCACTTAAAATCAATTCTCAGCATGTAGGGTACAGCTCTTGTTCTCCATGTTAATAATACCCACGGTCCAGGGCCTGATGATATCCTAGAGGCAGAGGAATGTGACACCACTGACTTCGTATGAGAGGTAAAGAGAAAGGCAAGGTTCATTCTGGACTTAAACAGGTGAACAGCAGGGTTGCTATTGAGGATGAAGAGAATAGACTTTCCATTCAGAGGACAGAAGGCCTGAAGAGACAGTAGAGCATTGATACGTTTTATAATTAGCAGATGGACCAGCATTGTCCGTGCGTCTTGCGCTGTTCTAAGATCTCACCATTGCTCCATTGAATTCTCACACTGAGAGCAAAGAGCCATTGTGCTCAGAGCTGTGATCACACAGACGGGGAAACAGGGATTATGGAGAACTGTCCTAGAGTTACACATCTCAATTAAGACAGGATTTCATTCTAAATAATAAGACCAGGCACTGGTGACTCACTTATATAATCTTAGCTACTCAGGAAAATGAGGTATGATTATCAGTTCCAAGCCCATAGGACTCTTTTTTTTTGTGGGTCATGGGGCTTGAACTTGGCCTGGGTGCTATCCCTGAGCTCTTCAGCTCAAGGCTACCACCCTACCCTTGAGCTCAGCCCCATTTCCCATTTTCAAGAGATTAATTGGAGGGAAGAGCCTCAGATCCTTTTGTGCCTGGGCTGGCTTTGAACCTTGATCCTCAGATCTCAGCCTCCTGAGTAGCTAGGAATTACAGGCGTGAGCCACGGGCACCTGTCTCCCGGAGACTCTCATCTCCAATTTCACACCAAAAAGCCAGAAGTGACTCAAGTAATAGGGCACTAGTATTGAGCAAAAAGTTCAGAGATAGACAGGTGTGGCATAATCCTAGCTACTTATGAGGTTGAGCGTGAGGATTGCAGTTCAAAGCTGGTCTGTGGCTCAAGGGGTAATGCAGTAGCCTTGAGCTGAAGAGCTCAGGGACAATACCCAGGCCCAGAGTTCAAGCCTCAGGTCCTATTAAAAAAAAAGTTCTGAGACAGTACCCAGGCCCTGAGTTCAAGCCCCAGGACCAGCAATGCATGTGCACATACACACATGTGCACATACACACACAGACACACATGCACACACATGATGGAATCTCCTTTTATGCCTACTCCCAATCCTTTTGTCATAGCACACAGGACAAAGAACCACCAATTTAAAGTATGAAGCAGCTGTCTGGACCTCTTATCAAGAAGACACAGCCTTAGGCCCACAGGCTGGCAGGGAAGGCACGCACAGATGAGGCTCTGAAATGACATTATCTCTCCCACCCCCACTTTGCAGGAGAAGCGATTGTCAGAACCATGGACAGGACGCTTCTGGACTAATTCCTGTTTTCTGATCATTAGGAGAACAATAATAAAAACTCAGACAGGTCTTGTTAAGAGTCAAGCGCACTCTCGCTCCAATTCCCTACATTCTTCTAATCCACCATCTCGCACTGGAGGTACTATCAGAGCATCCTGGAAACTATAAAGTCCTGAGACAACGGGGTAACAGGTTCAAGAGGCTGTTCCTGATATACAGACAAACTTCAAGAGCAGAGAAATCTCCCCTGGGAAAGCCACTCTGCTGTCATTGTTCCCTTGTTTTCTAGGTAGTTACAGCAACTGCTCTGCCCAGGTAAAAAATGATGAGAGCCCATTGAATTTGTATAACACTGAACTTATAAAGCTCCCTCACAAGTATTGAAAAAAGTATCACCAAAGTGTGATAACAGAGGCCACAGGAGACATGTAAGATGTGTCTGGGTAGTGTGAGAGTAAAAAAAAATCATCCTCTTAATGCATTTTAGGGAAAATATAATTAGCAAGTGAAAATCATGATTTCACAGGTTTTATTTCTCCTGATCAACTCCTTTTTTTTTGCCAGCCCTGGGCTTGAGCTCAGGGCCTGAGCACTGTCCTTGGACTTTCTCAAGGCTAGAGCTCTACCACTTGAGCCTCAGCACCACTTCCAGTTTTTTTCTATGTATGTGGTACCGAGGAATCGAACCCTGGTCTTCGCAAATGCCAGGCAAGCACTTTAACCACTAGGCCAAACTCCCGGTCCCTGATCAACTCCTTTCTGTGTGTTGATTTAAAGGGAAGTGGGTAGGATTGGATAAGGAATGTTGATGCATTTTTTTTTAAGGACGATCGAAGTCTGAAGAGTGCTGGGTGATTTTTACAGAGTTACAATCTGGAGTAAGCAAACTGTCATTGGTTCTCAGCTCTGTTGTGTGGGTTAGGAAATCTCAGAAGGGGGTGTTTAAGCAACTCACCCCCTTATTAGTGATTTCTATACATTATTTGCACAAAAGACTTACGTTGTTTTGAACCTACATAGAAGGTAAACTGAGTACACACTATGTGTAGTTGTCTCAACTATTAAGTCTGTTATGTAGACTCATCACCTCCAATTGGCCTTCCTTCTTCCTTCCCAAGATAGGATAGCAACCTTGGTGAGTCCAATTTTAAAGTGGTGGCCTTTCAGTTCCTTCCATTTTCCCACAAATAACATGATGGCTTTGAAAGGTCCACAGTAAACAGGTGTGTGCAGCTGTACGCTACCTTTCATTCATTCTGGTAGCTGCCCAGGAGTGTTAGTCCAGGGCCAAGGGATAGTTGTATCTTTAGTTTTATGGGTTTTTTTTTAACTTCCTAGATAGTGGCTACACTGGTCTGCATTCTAACCAACAGTGAAATGCAACATTTGTCAGGCTAATGGATCTCCTGTCTAAAAACAGAGACTGGGGGTGTCAGGGGAAAGGGGAGGAAGACATAAGGAGAAAGAGAGGAAAAGGAGAGAGTAGTCTTGCCATGTGACTGGCTGGTCCTGTTAATGTAATGAGGAGGTCCTGGCAAGTTGATGTTTTTCTCATATCAGAGCAATGGGGGACAGAGGGAGTAGTTAAAAGTGGTAAGAACAAAACAGACACACAGAGAAGATCTCATTTAATAGCTAGAAGAAAAAAAAGTCCTCGTGGAATTTAAGTGTGGCTATTCCCGTGTGCTTCTGGAACCTAAGTAATGTATAACAAAACTTCTCCTTTTGTCTCTGCTAATCTGCGTAACTCACAGCCCAAAGATCTTAAGCCATCATAATTTGGTATAGACTATGAGGAGTGGAAGGAATGCAAAGAAACAGGAATCCTCTGGCAGGCACCACGTAGCGATTTATAATCCAGGAAACGCGACAGAAGTTATCTGAGGCTGACAGTCAGACACAGGTCAACTTGAAACCCACACTCAGAAAGCTGTTCCCTGCCAACCATCATCATCTTTGCTTTTGATCAGTGCAAATGAAACACGAATATGTCATCTGGGAATTTGTCAGGTGTCTCTCCACCGATCAGAATCACCAATCCTGTCTTAGAACTAGAAGAGATCTTAGAAGACTCAGGGAGAGATTGTCAAGGTCATGCCCTTCAAGACCCAGGCAGGGTCCCAGCTGTCACGTAGTCATCCTCTCCTGACTTCTCCCCTTACTTGTGGCTTAGGGAGGGAGAAAAAGAGTTCTTCTCGCCCATCCAAGCCAGTCTGGAGCCATTTCCATACTCCTGGCTATCCATGAGGACTAAGGTACATTCCAATTACCATATTTAATCCTCACATCTCTCCATAAAGGTGGGTGGGAAGGAAAGGTCAGAACTCTGAATACAAAAAAAAGGAAAAAGTTCACTGGGGCATGTGCTTTGAAAGTGTCTCTAAAAGAAAAATGCTTACCAAAAAAAAAAACTAGGTCATTGAATTGAAATGCAACAGGATCCTCATTAAAAGTTGGATGTTTCCTCATATGAATCCCCAAAATAGAGGGATGTGAGAAGGACATTCTATTTTGGGGGGAGATTATAGGAAAAAGTTGGGGCTTTGGAGCTGGACCCATTTGAGTTCAAAGTTTATTTTAGTGTTGTTGCTTGGTTAGTTTAGTGGTCTCCAGCCAACCATAACCCTTTTCTGAACCTCAACTTACCTTCGCAACACTTTTAAATGGAGTTAAAATGCTTAGTTCATTGGGTTGATTTAAAAAAAAAAACGAAGCCGGTTGCAGTGGCTCACGCCTGTCATCCTAGCTACTCAGGAGGCTGAGATCTGAGGATCAAGGTTCAAAGCCATCCCAGGCACAAAAGGACCCGAGACTCTTATCTCCAATTAACCTCTAGAAAATGGGAAGTGGGGCTTGGCTCAAGGGTAGGGCAGTAGCCTTGAGCTGAAGGGTTCAAGCACAGCACCCAGGCTGAGTACAAACCCCACAACCCCCACACACCTACACACACATACACAAATACGATTCTTATGATAGGTCTGCAAAGTGTCTAGCCCACAGCATATGCTCAAGGAAATGGTGGGATCTTCTTTCCATACACCATGAACCTCTGGCATGATCCCAAAATGACATATATCTTATTCCCAGACATGGGTGGGTCTGTGTTCCACTTTTTGATTGGATAGTGCTATGAAATTACATCACCTTTCAGTCCTCAGTTTTCTTCTCTGTTAGAAAACACTACTACTACTACTAATAATAGCACAACCTCCAGGAAGCAGACGTTGATGTTTTCCTGCCCCACATCCACTTTTTCTTCCTTTCCTCATGGCATCATGTAGCTCTTGGGACACCTTTCCTAACTGGACTGACCCCACCCTCAGCTCCAAGAGTGACCTGCTTCAGGTAGAAGGAATTCCATTCAGCTCATGGGCTCAAGGCTCACCATGGGGCATTATTTTGACCAATGAACACGAACAAGGGATTTCTGGGAAAAGTTTCACCCTCTCAACAGTCTCTTATTTCGGGATGTCATCTGGTCTGTATCCCCTAATGTTCAGGACTGCCACATACACTTGGTGGCTAGCCCATGGGTAAAGCCAACATGGGGCAAAACAAAAGAGAGACACTGAAACAAAATTGCAAACTCTGGGTCCTCTGATCCCCTGCATCAGCCTACACAGAAGAAGGAATCTTGTCTGAGTTTCCTGTTCCAGATAGCAATAAATGACATCATCATTTGAAATATCTGAACTTGCCATTTCTGTCAAAAGCATCTGATCTCAGAGCATTCTCGATTATGAAGTGACACATACATCGTTCGTTTCCAGTCAACTGTTGTGCCCGGCAACTTCACTAACAAATGATTAGCTCTTGTCACAAATGTCTTCTTTTCTAGCCTCTTTTCTAGCCAGATCACTGCTTGCAGTATTTGTTTTTCTTCAAATGGCAGCAATGATTTATAAAAATAGTAACATCCCATACTACTTATGGGCCAGACTCAATTTTATGTATACAGCATATTGAATCTTCACAATAACCACGTAACATGGATATTATCATCACCTCCATGGCTAGAATGAGGCTCAGAGAGATCAAATGCTTTTTCCCTGAGGTCACACAAATGGTAAGTGACAGGGACTAAAGTTCACAGCAGAAAGGAGAGGAAGATCACCAAGAAATTTAATCTACTCCACATCCCCCCCCAACCATGTAGAAATTAAATCTAGCCCTTCTTCATCTCCCCTAGCAGCTAAGCAAAGTAGAAGGAAGAGAGGAGGAACTGCCATAAAAGTGAAGAGGGAAATGATGTGGCAGCCAGAGATGTGAGCGGGACATATCCTCTTACATGGGGACTCAATTGGCTACCTGCAAACTAGAGATGCGAAGCCACAGCTACGAGGCAAGATTATTGTCTGGTCTAAGGAAAACAATTCACATTCGATGTGTGGCCTGGAGCCTCAGAAAACTATGGGAGATGAATCATGATAGTACACGAGCCTTATTTTACCTTCCTCCCTGCTTACTGGTCACCTGCTTTGTCTCATTTAGTGATGACATGCAAACGAAGCAAGACCTGACAGATTGCCTGAATGCCAACCAAATTGGCACTTATCACTTCAATTTAAATCCCCTTTCCTAGCTCTCCCCACTGAGGAGTCTGATGATAATTCTCTTCTAGGTCTTCATTTCATAAGCAGGGCCAATTTGACTCATTATCTCCCTGTCAGCACAAAGATAATGAAAACCAGATGTCATCACTGACTTATCCCTGGCTCAGAACACAATCTGGGATGGAGAGAGAAAGTGAAGGGTGAATTCCCTGGTGGGCAAGCTGTTAACCTTGAAGACAAAATTCAAGGATTCTGAGACACGCCCAGCCCTCACTAAAGGCTGTCCATCTCTGGCAGCTCCTGGGCAATTCGGGTAAGGACCACGGAAGCCAGGACACAAACAGTACAGCCAAAAGAGCTTTGGATAAACAATATGATACGAGACACTATCAAATAACATATACAACACACACACAAGGGTAAAAAAAATCAAGTGCATCATGGAAGGGGTTGGGGGGGATTGTTTTTCTCCTATTAGCTTTGTTGATAAAATAAATAACTTTTGTTTTAAAGTGTGTTTGCTGTGCAAGTATCCTAAAGTTTCTTTCCATCTTTTGAGTTCAGGATTCTTCAAAGATGGCACATGATCTTGTCCGCTATGCAGAGTAAGGGAACAGTGCTAAAAAGTCATTAATATCTTTGAGGGAGTAGATTTAGCAGGCGCTTGAAATGGCCTTTCAAGAGCTTGCCTTTCTTCTGTTCCCTCTCTCCTCTGTCTCTGGCTCTGTTTGTCTAGCTCTCTCATCATCATCCTGTGGCAATACCTCAGGTGAGAAGACAACACTGCTGTTCTGACACTGAATGTCTTCATCCAGCCGAACATGCACCCAGGTCCCTGCCCTCCCCTCTTCCTCCCCCTGGCCAGAACACTTGATAGACCTCACAAGAGAAAAAAAATGGTGTTATTATTCAGCCGCTTGAAGTAGCCAGTCTCTTCCAAACCATTTCATCCGTCACATCTTCTCGACTGTCAGAAAAAGACATATTGCAAACAATAGCAATTGTGTCCTTTGTGAGGGGGGAAAAATAAAAGAATTGTAAAGGTCTGTCCATATCCATGGGAACCTTTGTTGTCAAGGGCACTGCATGTTTTGGGGCCTCCTATCTCAGTGTTCCTGATGGGCTGCAGGGGAAAGGGTGGGCTCCAACATCACAGCTAGGTTCAGCGCAGAAGCAAGAGACAAGATGAAAAGGCCATCACAAATGAGGGAGTCTGGCCCATTTCTCTGAGCTGTGGAGTGCCAACTACAGAAGCATGGCAGACAGAAGTCATTCCTGAAGAAAATCACTACGGAAACTCTTGCACTCGTTCAATTGGGAGGGATCCATTCTCTCAACCAGATGGCATCTTTGGTTGTTTAAAGGGTGGCAAGCAGGATTCCACACAAAACTTTAATAACAATGCCTTTGGCCAGCAGCAATGAAAAGGGATTTTTTTTAATTTAAAGGGCTACTGGGTTAAGAAACTCACTTCCAGTGGGTTTGTTGCAATGGGGGAACTATGGCAGAACCTGGAAGTTGGTCTACCTGACGTCCTCATGGGCTTCTGAGATAACACTTGTTTAGAAGAAGGGAAGGCCTGGCAGCCAAAGCTTCAGCTCTGTTGATGTCAGGTTTTCATGTGGCAACAGATTTCCCCATGGCAGTTCAAGGCCATTCAAGTCTTATTTTCAATCCAGTCCTTTGATTTTATTTTTCTCATCGATGCCCAGTGTATATGTCTGTAGCATGCTCATATGTGTGTGTGTATATTTCTGCACATATACACAAAGAATTCATGCATGTGTGTGGACACACACACACACACACACACACACACACACACAGAACCCTTGCACCAACAAGCACTCATAATGTTCCCCTCTCTTGTTCCTCCCACCTCTGTACACATCAGCCTAACTTATAACTTCCATTTCAAGGCTGGACAACTTTCTTTGGTTCCCTAAAGCTACCCAGGTGGCAGGTAAGAAATATCCAAGAATTTGAGTTCCTAAAAGCTGTTCTCAGCCACCAGGACAGTTGGGGACTGGGTTTATCAATAGCCCAGGAAGCAAAAAATCAATGGCAAAGTGACAATAAACAACTACACACACCTATCAAGCTGGCCAATCAGAGATACCTCTTCAAATGAGCTACAAATGATTGGCTTCAGGGAAGAACACGGGATATAAGCTGGACTAGTCAGACTTCTTTGTGGGTCTTCTAATTTGAATATAAGGAGTCGGGGTGGGGATTTCTTGCCAAACTGGTCAAATAGAAATTTGATGTAGCCAGTCATAGGGAGCCTGAATTAAGAGATATAGAAAGACTCCCTGCCAATCCCCCCAAAAACTGTTCCTTCATCCCTCTTTCCTATATCCAGGTACTTCCTTTATGTACCTCTTTTTGCTTAAGCCTGTTTCAGATAGACTTGGTCACTTATAACTCCTGCAACCCCAGCAGGTCTTTCCAAGGAAAATGTTAAGCTTCTTTAGGCCGAACCACAGCGTCCTGTGCCAACGTATCTTTGTCCCAATAGGATATATTTAGAATTAAAGGATGGAAATTTATTTTGGGTATGGCCTCCCAGATTTATGGAGGTTGAGAAGCCCCACAGCCAGCCACCTGCAAACTGGAGAATAAGACAAACCAGTGCCAAAATTCTGTCCATGTACAAAGAAAACAGCCCTTGTGTCCAAAAGCTGAATGTCCTCGACCAAGAAGAGAGAGAAAACAAAATCTCCCTTTCTTCCTTTTGTTCCTCTCCAGGGTCCCTCTGTGGACTGAATAATGTTCACCCGCATGCATGAGAAAGGGTCTTCTTAAGTCAGTCCACTGATTTAAACTGGAATTGCCTCTGGAAAAACGTCCATAGACACATGTGGGAAGGATGCCATCTCATCTGACTTGGCGTGCCTATGGCCAGTAAAATTGATAATGAAGTTGATTGTCATATGTTGAAAAGACCACAAAAACACAGTGATCCACTAGCCAAACCTGGAAGAGATTGCAGCATGATGTAGCTGATGCCTAGAAGGAAGAGCTCGCTGTGTGGTAGATATTAGATTTGAGAATGGTGATGAGAAGAAATGAACCACGGGAAGATCCAGAATATTCCAGGAGAGAGCTTGGAGGAGCAGAAAGAAAGCATGGTGGCTAGACAAGGGAGAAAGGCGCAAGGGTCCACATCAACTGGCTACATTTAAGCTCTATAGGAATCGTTCTCCAGTTCTCAGGGTCTCCCCTATCCTGGACCTCAGTTTCCCCGTGCTTGTATCAAAAAAGTTAAACTAGACAAAGAATAAGCACAACGCTGGTTCTATGGTTTGCATTTTCTGAAATCATAGGATTCAAATCCAGTTTCCCCCACTTAAGCCCTAAGAAAATACCCCCAGCATCATGTGTCACATTGCAAGCCCTGAGCGTGAGACGGTGAAAGACACAGCTTAAGCTAGGGGTTTTCAGTGTGTTCTCTCAGATATGAGGGTTTGTCTAAATGTAAACAAAGCAGTTTTTACAGGTAAGAGGCTAGATTTTTCTGACTCCAGGTTTTTCCAAGAATTTCAGATACACAAGGATGCTTGTAAAAAACAACTTCCTACCTGTGTTTTGAAAAGTACTCCCCTTTAAAAATAAAATGACAGGAAGTGCTCACTGTGAAGGTGTCGGGAGAAACTAGTTAATTATCTCTCCCTTTCTCTGTCTCTCTTTCCCTCTCCTCCCACCCTCTCTGAGATAGGATCTTGCATCTTTACTATCATGACCAAATACATTCTGCTGACAAAGCATGATGACAAAGAAGCAAAGCAGAACGTATTTGGTCCAAGAAGTAATAGAAGACAAAGATAAAAATCAACTGAAGACCTCTGCCCCTCTTTTTCTCTCACACACACACACCTCAAATACTCCCCTCAGATAGACCCAAGCACAACAGATGTACAACTGCTAATGATGCTCACTAACACAAGCTTCTATTCAAAGGCTTTCAACCCAAGTATTGATGTGACACACCCCTGTTCACACATGCGTACATATTCTTATGTGTCTGAGTACATCTGTGAAAAGCAAGCAAATCTACTCAGGTGCTTACGTATACATCCAAACGCAAAACTTACATGTGCCTGCCCTAAGGAGCTCACATACTCACAAATGCACACATGATACAAACAAACCTATAACTTAACAGCAAAGTTGTGATTTGCATGCATCTAGGCTTGCCCTTAAATCCTGAGATACACAGACATCTGAAGACATGAGACAGGCCCACATACGTGAATACATATTCAACTAGGGATGTAGACATACAATACACACAATCTCACTACCTCCTGGTACACACAACACACAGACACAATCACTGTACCAGCATGCATGCGTGCGCACACACACACACACAAGTTCATATTGCTTCCTGAATGACCTAAACAACAGAAATATAATTATTAAAAGGTTAGGCATGCATTTTGCTTCTGCTTTGTGGCTTTTTTTCTGCTCTTAAATAGAAAAATCAATCATATCAAAGCGAGGGAAGTAGTAATAAAATAAGATGCAGGCTCCTTGAAACTAAAGGCCTGGTGTCCATGTCTGTGAAGAAAAGGAGGCTGAGGTCGGGTTCTACCGGGAACTAACTGGCTGGGGGATGGGAGGGTTTCATCAATTTCTGGCCAGAGGGAGTCATTCGGTCCCACACCTTCATATTAATTGCATCTCACATTTGTGATTCCTTTTAACTTTTGGGAGGAGTGGAGGGGTGGAACACTCTCTTTCAAGTCTGCATTCCCTTTGGATTCTCCCATCTCACACAGGGGTGAGGGGTGCAGTTGAAGAGGTCTGTGGTAGTACGTGCCTATCTGCAGTCTAAGACCTGCCGTACTGGGCTCCCTTCATTCCTTCACCCCCAAAACAACCCACATACTCCAAGAAGACATTTTGATTGACTCAGAAAATGGGTTGCAATTTGACCCAATGAGATGAGCAGCAACTAACTGCTTACAGGAAGTGGGCTTTCTTGCTCTATGGGTAGCTCTGCCATAGTGTGAAGCCAGTCTGGGCAGGAGTGAGACTCTTACCTCAGATTAACCACCAAAAAAAAAAGCCAAAAGTGGAGATGTGGATCGAGTGGTAGAGTGCCAGGCTTCAGAAAAAAAAAAAAGTTCAAGGACAGCACCCAGGCTCTCAATTCAAGCCTCAGGTCCAGCATGTATGCATGTACATACACACACACACACACACAAAGTGAAACATTTTTTTTTGCCAGCCCTGGGCTTGAGCTCAGGGCCTGAGCACTGTCCTTGGACTTTCTCAAGGCTAGAGCTCTACCACTTGAGCCTCAGCACCACTTCCGGCTTTTTTTCTATGTATGTGGTACCGAGGAATTGAACCCGGGTCTTCATGCATGCTAGGCAAGCACTTTAACCACTAGGCCAAACTCCCAGCCCAACATTTTTAATTCTCTATTTTTATACAAAATAAACTTTTAATTCAGTAGAAGCTATATTTTAAATTCTGAGTGTAGGTCTCTTTCCTTGATGATGAACATACAGAGGGGTGTTGTCCCACATGTGAGTTCTTGGCCATGTTATCAGAGGGTAAAGAAACAATTCGATAAGCACTTTATCCTTAAACTATCACATCTAGTGCATTACACACATTTCCCATGGATGATACTTGCAACCTCCCATGGGTTGGTGGAGACATCATTCCATCTTGAATCTCGGAGCGCTTGTAAAATCTCTCTTGCAGTTAAAGCAACCTGAATTGGGTTTTCAACTCCCTCCAGGCATCAGATATCGGATATGAAATTGGTATTAACTCTGAACTAGGTTGAAAGTTTCCTTTTGAAACTTTCAAAAGAGAAGGAGATGCAAACTTGAAAACCCAGGTTTTTTTTTCACTGCCTCACCCTTAAGCAATCCCAACCAGTTGGCTAGTGTTCGTTGTCATTTTACAGATGAGGAAACTGAGGCTCAGGAAGGTAGTTAGTAGAGGAAGCCACAACTTCTACCTCATTTTAATTCTAAAAAGGCATGATTTTCTTTTTTACCTTACTGTACCGGAGTCCATAAACAAACACCACACACCACAAGAAATGTGGAGTTCAGACAATAAGGAAGCGAACCAGAGGTGAAACCAAAGGCTCTCCTCTCTCACTGACTTCAACACACTGAACTCTCATGCTCCCTGAACCTTCTGGAGACTCCAGCCCATGCATGACCTCTTCCAGGCCAACTCCTTAACCTGAAGACCGCTCTTGAGGAATTGTGTGCTTCGTTTTGATGGGGGTACCCTCACTTGGTTCCTGGGGACATGGATGATAAGGAGATACAAATGCACCGATTTCAAATTCCAGCCCTCCCTCCTCCCCAGATCTCTCACCTTGCTTCACAGATGTTTACAAGATGCTGGACTAGTACAGAGTGGCAAGGGGTGGGGTGTGCCTCACCAGCTGCTGCTCACAGAGGACATTTTTTTATTCCATAGAGAAATGCATTTAGGAGGTATATGAAGGGCCCTTCAAGTAATCTACATATACTAAGGGGTATGAGTGTGCGTGCATGCGTGTGTGTGCGTGCATGCGTGTGTGTGTATACACGAGTGTGTCATGGGGGTGGAAACTAATAGCAATAGAACATCTGGAGCCCTCAAAATGGTATTCTTGTTCTTAGTTATTTATTTGCCTCACAGTTGCTAGCTAGGTACTCAACTGCTGGGGTCATGCGTGCCTCCAGCTCATTCATGTGCTGGTTACTGGTCAACATAGGGTCCTACATTAAGTCAGGGGCCTGCCCAAGTTGTGATACTCCACTGTGCACTTGCCTAGGGTCCCTGGCGATGAGAGGAAGTATCATACCCAGCTACAGTGCTGAATAAGTGAGTGAATGAATGAATGAATCTCTACTGATGCTCAATGAAGGAAAACTGATGGTTTTAAAGCAAACCTAAATGGCTCAAATGGGGGTGCCAAATGTGTGCCACTGACTGAGATACTCAGGAACTCTTTCCAATCTGGCTGGCCTTTTATAGCAATTTCCTGATCTCCGCCTCTTAAGTAGCTAAATTTACAGGCATGAGCCATGCCCATCTCAAAATGGTGTTCTTAGTGTGTGATTGAGCCTAAGAAGACATCCAGGAAATAGCAAGGCTGAGATAATGTGGGCAGATAAAGGGGTTCAAGCGAGGGTCCCAATTCCCCAAGGCCAGGTACACTTACCAAAATACGATTCCAATAAAGGAGGATATTTGATTCCAACAAAAAAATTGCCTTTGCTGTTCAGTGAGGTAAAACTGATTCTTTTAAACTGAAGTGGCTAGACGTGGGCTGCATCGTCAGCCCTTTGCCTTTGCCTTTATTCATTCATCATTCACTTATTCAGAAACTTTTTTTTCCTGTACGTTAAATCTGTTCCTAGGAATAGAGACAAACTGCTAGCCCTGTAGCCATGTAATGATTTGGAATGTTTGCAATGGTTTCAAATTATTTCATTGGGATTTTTATAAGCCAGGGAAGCTGTGTTCCAATGTCTAAAAAAGTAGGCAACAAAATCACATCGCATGAATTTTAAAAGTTATTCCACCACTCATTCACAAAGAGCCTCCATTTCCACATCTGCTAAGCAAGCAAATGAAAATTCCCCAGGGTGGTAGTAAGGATTAAATAGTAAACAACAACCATTCAGTGTTAGCAGTGTGCTTAGTTATAATAAGTACTTAACTTTTAGTTATTACTACCCACTAGAATATTCTACCTGAATACAAGTTGCTTCTCAGCACTTGGTCTAGAGTGACAAATGTTAGTCCTAACTCTCAAATACAAGCTCTTTATTTTCTAATGAGGAGCTTTGCTAAAAGAAAAAATAAAATGAAAAGAAATCCCATGGAAGGAAAAGTAACGGTTCTTCATTTAAATCTAGGAAAGCTTGATTAAGTCTCTTATAAGGCAGGAAAACAAAGGGCACATGAGGATGAATAAGAATAAACCCAAAATGGCACATATTTTCTCTAGATCTTCATAGATGGATATGAGAAACTGCTAAGGACTGAGGCATTTTTATTTATTTATTTTTTATTGTAATTAGTAAAAGGGTTACATGATATTTGCCAGATAGAAGGTGCATTAATTCACATACATTGATACCCTTTCACATGTCTTGGTACCCATTTCTCTCCCCCCCCCACACCCCCTACCCGTCTTGGTTTTCCCCCCTTCCCTATCAAATTTCAAATATCCAAATACAAATAGGACTGAGGCATTTACACATAGACTAGAGCTTGAGACCCTTAGGGGAGGAACCCTAAGGTGTAACTTCTCTGAACACTATAGACACTTATTGAAATACTATTTAAGGAAATGGAAACATGTTGTTGATATTGGTAGTGGTGGTACTGGTATTTGATTTTACTTTCATTTTTTTCTGGGGGGAGTAGAGAGGGATTGTAAAAAGGGAGAGAGAGAGAATGAGCAAATCCAACTATACTATTCAGTATACACTATGCGGAAAATGACCTATGAACTAGTGGGTGGGGATGGCAGGGGGAAACTGAGGAAAGGGGAGGAAAGGGAAGGGAAGGGAAGGGAAGGGAAGGGAAGAGAAGGGAAGGGAAGGGAAAGGAAGGGAAAGGAAAGGAAAGGAAAGGAAAGGAAAGGAAAGGAAAGGAAAGGAAAGGAAAGAAAAGAAAAGGAAAGGAAAGGAAAGGGCTGAGAATGTGGCCTGGTGGTAGAGTGCTGGCCTAACATGCACGAAACCCTGGGTTTGATAACTCAGTACCACATCAACGGAAAAAGCCAGATGTTACTTTGTGGCTGCAGTGGTAACCTTGAGCACAAAGAGTCTCAAGGCCCAGGTCCTGAGTTCAAACCCAAGGACAGTCCCACAACTACTACTTGGCCACCGGGGTTAAGTTTTGAACACCACCTGACTCCAGAGTTTTGTGTTCCACCCTGGGCACCAATTCTTCGAATCTTAATTAAATGGTTGTAAATCTGTCAGGGAAGCAAATCACGTGGCCTTCGGCACAATGCCGAAACGACACCTGACACATAGTAGATGTCTAAGACACAATGAATGAGTGAATGAATGAAATACAGACTCCACGAGTACTTCTTCCTCCTCCTCTACGACCTCTAAGGAAGTAGTGAGGCTTGGATTCTCATGCCTTCTCTTTGAATCTGAATTTTCTTTTGTTCTTTGCATCCAATCTGTCCAAATGACATGCAAGCGTGGCTCCGTCCGTGAAGAATTCAGATCCTTAGATTTTAAAACAAACACTGTCTCCCCTAAATCACTGCAATGGATTTGCCTGGGAAAGTGTGTGTCAGAGGGGTCCTTTGCCCCCTTTGTGACCGCTACGGCCATGAGAAAGCTTCACTGGTGATTACAGGATATTTGAGCCCTGGGATTATCTGGTGATTAGACTCCTTCTGGTGGCAAAGCTGTCTCCTAACAAGATTAATTTGGGGGCAACAAGAGGGTAATTATTAATGTATCCGGAAGGCGGCTCCAAGCACTGTTTCCCCAATGAGAGCAGATCTTTGTTTATTTATAGCTTCCTCTCAGGAGGAACATGGTACAGGGAGAGGGAGGGAGGGAGGGAGAGAGGAAGAGACAGAGAGAGAGAGAGAGAACACCAGACCAAGGTGCACTCACAGAACTTGGAGGATAATTGATTGCTTCAAGTTCAAGGACTTTTGCAGTAAGCAAGAGCCTTTCAGACTCCCAGCATCCTCTGCTCAGGCAGTAGGCCAATGACAAAAGATCCACCATGAGCCCCCTGCCCGTGTCCCCTCCACCACTGCCTCCTTATGGACTTCCCCACTCTGTCCCCCTATCTCTATCTCCCCCCTCTGCCTCCATCTCTTGGCTCTTGTCCTGTCTACCACACCATGGCTGGAAAGACTTTGGGAAAAAAAAAAACAACAGACACACCATGCATCTCCTCTCCAATGACCAGCTCCCATTGCAATCAGAACAAAGCCTGATCCCCAGGAAACCACAAAGCCCTACTGGGCATGGCCCCCAATATTTCCTCAACCTTATCTCCTCTCCCACTGCAACCCACTTCCCTCCTGCTCTGCCAGACCAGTCACCAGCAGCAACTAAACACAAAGAGCAACGCACACAGCACCCTTTTAAGCACGGCCATCCTTCGTTTGTCCTGCTTTGCTTTCCCTCTTAACACAGGCTGGCACGCCGAGTGGCTGCCTCTTCTGAGTGTTCTGTACAGGACTTCACAAACTCTCAGTAAGCCAGTCCTGAGCCATTCCTTGTAGGAGGATTCCCTCCCTGCCCCTGGCTGCAGAATTTTGTTCAGCCAATCAACACATAACCTTGTTTATTGTGTGTTGCTCTTTAAAGACCTTTTATCTAATACACTGTGATTCATGAACGTTGAACTGTGGTTGGCAGCCACATAACTCAGGGCTGAACGAAGCTTATCTTGCATTTCAGCACTGTGTCAGGGAAACTTGAAACAGTAAGCTCATGGACAGAAAACACAGGGAAGGCGAGCATCACAGTCCGGTCACATGTGTCTAAGGGTGGGCAAAGAAAAGGATGAAAGGCGAGTGTCCGTGACTCCCTCCTGGACTTTGAGAAGCTTAGGAGGCTGAGATCTGAGGTTCCACGTTCAAATCCAGCCTGGGCAGACAAATCCAAGAAAGTCTTTTCTCCAATTAAGCAATAAAAAGTTGCAATTAGGGGCACAGCTGAAGTAGTTGAGCACAACCCTGAGCCTCCTCCATCCACCAAAAACCAGCAAACAAACCTTGGAGAGAATGTGTGACTGAGTTCAAGCTCTAATACTGGCATCAAAGAACAAGACAAGTAACCAAAAAACCATATACTTTTTTAAAAAATACTATGCCTCGAGATATATGTTTTCATAATTTGTTTCCAAGAGACCATTTTTTTTGGTAAAATGATTGCACATGGTGATCTTATCATTTGTTTGAAATCTACAAATAAAACTTTTTAACAACATAAAAACAAATGGACATTCAAGTGTGGAGTAGTAAAACTGGTAGAACATGGAGACTAACGCCTCCCTCTTGAACCTCAGCCCGGCCCAGCAGAACTACATGCATGTCTGTAAAAGGCTGCAGCAGTGCGTTGGGCATTGATCTGGGTGTTACCAATAACAAGGCAATTCCAAGACAGACATGTCCAATATAGAGTCTGCAAGCCGTGAAAATGGATCTGTATCTCTTATCATCAGTACATGATCTGAGTCCCCCACCAGAATATAAACTCTGAGGGATTATGTTTGCCACTATTTCTATTCACTGTTACATCTTCAACTGCTAGAACACAACTCTTAACCAATGTTGGCTGCCTTAGGAAGCCTGAGGCTCTGTAGTCCAAACACAGACAACACCGAGAACATTTCCATAATTTGTAAATGTGCAGTGAGGCAGCAGGCATACACTGGGGAGGATCTTGAAGAATTGTCAGCCAGGTAAGTGGTGAATGTTGTAGGTGAGAAGCAAAAGCTCAGAGAAGGACATGGATGACCCAAGAAGACACACAGTTCAGTTGGAGCCGGAGAAACCTTCCTTTCCTAAGCCATGGCTCAGGCTTTCCTTCTGTTTTTGCTATCGGCCAGCACCTTAGAGATGGAATCTCCCTTATTACTGGGACGTCTCAGGGCATCTGGCTTTGTGGTTCAGAACAAAGTGAGCGTTCAATAAATGCTGACAGATCAGAGTACAGGAAAGGAAAGGAGAATTCCCAGAAGATCAAAAGGCAGCCTGCACTTTCAGCTAAAGTCAATCACACCACCTGGAAGGACTGACTTAATTTTGAAGCGTTAACTCTCACTGGAGAAAAGTTCATGAGGAAGAAAGTAGGACTCTACCTACATGACTTCCAAGGAATGAAAAAGTAAACTCCAATTGGCTATAAAATGAACAAGAGAATGAGTGTGCGTGTGTGTGCGTGTGTATTTACTGACTTGGACAACAGAAAAGTCCAGAATTAGGATGGATTTCAAGTGTGGTTTGCTACAGAGAGCCAAAACAGAGTTGAGTTTACTGTTTTGCAGCTCTGTTTCTCTGCAGTTCTCTTATCCATGTCTGCACAGTGGTTTCCATCATTGTAGAGTCCCAGAGAAAAGCACTGTACACTCCATGGTCCTCACCAAATATCCAAGATTCACTATGATTGGATGGGCTTATGTCACTCATCTACCCTTGAACCAATCACCTATACCAGAGAAGGGTTAGAAGCTGTTGATTGGCTGGGCTGAGTCATAGTCCATAAACATAGTGTCAGATAGAAAGAGGGGTAGGGAAATGACCTCCACAAAATGATCACTCTTTCAGTACACTAAGTAGTTAGGCGAGGCTAAACAGCTTCCAGGGACTCTCAAAATAGGAACAGAATTTGAGAAACAGCTAGTTAAAAAAATAATTTTCCCTACCAAACATTATTGTTCCACATCTCTTGCTAAAGTATGGGGATATAGAGTTAAAAATCTTGATCTTTCTTTCCTTTTTTTCCTTCCTTCCTTCCTTTCCTTTCCTTCCTGTCTCTCTTTTCTCTATCAATTATAACATAAAAGTATTTTCAGAATAGTTAAGACTAGACTAGGCAAACTCAAGCCTGTTGCAAAGAAAATATCATCCACGTATATAAAAACTGAAATAAGAGAGAAAAAAAGAAGGCTTGATCTATACCCACACAAAAGAAATAAATAGCATTGTTTTGGTGTCGTTTTTCTCCTAACATCCTCTCTTTGAATATCATACATATACAAGAGGAGGAAAAAAATCTGCAATGATAAGTGAACTCCTTGGCAGAGTTCTTCTAGTCCTGTAATATCCGACAGGTTCATGAATGCCATGGACGGAACCAACCATTTTCTCCATTCCCTTCTGCATGTCTTCATTCCACTGAAGACGGCCTCACACCCAGACAGACTTCTAACACTTTCTCGTCCTGCTCTTGTCAGACAGTGACTCTACTGCTGAGCGTTCTGGCAGAGCAGGCACACTGTGGACAGGAGCCTCTCCTTTTCCCACTGATACCCGCTGCAAAGAAAGCTTTTTATATCACTTCTGAGACACTTGTTTAAGGTTTGTGCTGAAGTCTGCAAACCAAGCAGACAAGTGCTCAGATTCAGAACTCAGCAATCCCAGCAACGATGAGCTGTGGGGAGTTGGGGATTGTCGGAACTCATGGGATGTTGGAATCTATGTGGGTTCCATTACATGATGAGGCTTGTTCAGGCAGGGAACCCGAGGGGGTCCCTATGCTGTGTGATGGGATGACAGAAAGAAGTGCCTAGCACCAACCCCAGGAATAGACAACATGGTAGATAACAGTGAAGAGTTCTTTTAGAATGTAGCAGCAAGAAAGAGGTGCCGGATATGTGTGGTCATTTATTAGTTGTTTTTTTTTTTCAAATTCGCTCAAGGAGGGGAAAAAAGTGAGGTGCAGATGGATTGGCTAGTGTATCTGACAAAAATAAAAAGAGGACTGGTTTGAGGCAGGAATGGATCCAAGGATGAAATTGTGGGTGTGAGCACTGTGTCTCTCCATCTCTTAGATGGAGTGGCCTGGACTTATGTTCATGTTCCGCACAGGCTTTCTCCAAGTGGAGGGAAATGTTTGGGGTCCCCCGGGGATCCCAGTCACCATTCTTCATTCAGCTTTGTGATATGCAATGCTTTCTTCTCTAGCAGAAATTCTAGGGAATTGCCAGAGGAGTGCTCTGATTGGCCTGGCTTAAGTAGAAAACCAACTTTTGGAACTAGAGGACTGGGGTGGCATGACATGTCAGTCTTGGGGTGCACATCTTCCTTAAGAGTAAGGCCGCCCAATTTAGCACGTAAAAAGTTACAGTGTAAGTATGGATTACACGTGATTCCTTCTCGGGGAGAAATCTGAAACAGGGTGTCTTATGCTTTCTGAACAGTAACTGGGAAAATCACCAGGTTCCCCTGCCAGGGAAGAGAAGGATTAATTCATAAAGCGCATACATTGGGTAAACCAAGAAACTATTGTCCTTTGGCTCCGTTTCTCTTGGACTTTTTTTTCCCCATGCTGATAAGAACTTACAATTTGATGGGGAAAACTAGAAACTATGAACCAATGCTTCTCTGCTTAAAAAAAAATAGAAAAAAGCTCCAGAGATTATGAGTTTGGTGGGATGTTAATAGTTCTTAAGTATAAAAGGAGTCCTGTGACCCAAAAGGCTTTAAGGAAAGAGGGGATGAACTCAGCTAATCAAATTTATCTGCTATGAGACTGTCCATTTCCAGAGTGAATTTCCCAGGGGGAAAAGGACCATGGAAACGCTTCACACAGAACAGCTTTCTGGGACTTGGATTTTGCAGAAATCATAACAAGGGCCGGGGCCAAGTGCTAACTAGCTTTATCATTAATGGGATGGATATGACACACTAAATCCTCTAGATTACTCCAGGGTATGTTTAAAGGACAAAATAAGAGGAAGTATTGATTCCAACTGTTTTCAACCATAACTAAGATGCAGGGATTGCAATGCCTCCTCCATACAAATAAAAATGTCCATCACCCAAACACGTGGACGTGTGTCCTAGACAGCCTGGCCAAGCCAAGTTCCATCATCTTTTTTTTTTTGCTTTGTGTATTAGCTCCTAAATTATACCTCCCAGAATGCATTGCATCAGGAAATGGCACCAATTTCTTTTGCACTCAAAGAAGGGCGCTCTCCCACTTTAGACATACCTCCCATCCCACAGATCTCTAATTTTTAGTGCTTAGATTTTGTTTTTGTCTAACATCTGGCCTGTCTTTTATTTTCACAAATTCACAGAAATCAAGAGCTGGAGGGTTGGGAGTAAAAGGCTTTTATTCCTCTCTGCTGCTACTGTTTTGTACTTTTCTCAATGACACAGTATTCTACATTCCCAAGGAGCTCTCGGCTTCTTATTTTAATGCTTGTCAACCTCTGCCCCTCTGCCAAGTTTCTTCTAAGGAACAGCATCCAGAATGCTTCCATTTCCTTTGTACACCCCCCCCTCAATTCTCCACATTGTTTGCTTCTCCACATCCCATTGAAAATTGGATACTGGGAGTTGCCTGCTATGATAATGAACCATTCATGTTTCAACTTGAAAAGCCATTTAAGATACCTGTTTTCATTAGTAATTATAGATAATTGCTATGGTGGATAGTTTTTTCCCCCTTTAATTATGGTACAGAAAAAAAAGTCTTTAAGAAATGGAGCAATTAATTTCCTGAAACCTTACTGAGAGCAAAGTATGATGTTAGCCCTCACTTTGGGAAGTATTTGTATGTAATTGGGCTTGGCTGCTTGCAAGGGCAGGGTGGGGGGGGAGAAGTAAATTATATTCTAGAATCATCTCTATCATATCTCAGACATGAATGACTATTTTTAATATTTTTTGCCTGAGTTCACTCATTCATTCTACAAACACATGTTGAATGATTTTCGTGGGCCAGTAGCCTTATCAAACACTGAAAGTGCAATGACTACTTATTCATCTACTTATTCATTCAACAATTAGATAATTGCTATGCACAAAGCACTAGTATTTAAAAACAGATTGCAATTGTGAAGGTTCGGTATGACTAGGCAAATCAGCTCTCCTAAGGGGGAAAAAATGTTCCTGTTGTCTGAGTTTGTATTCCACATCTAAGGTGGTTTTTTTTTTAATTGCATTTACATCAGGAGCAATCTACATACTTATCGAGAGTAAGAAAGTGGTTACATGAATCATTGCAATCTACAGCCATTAATAAGCAGATAAAAGGTATTGTTATATATAGGATATAGGATAGGTGTGTATAAATGTGTTTATATAAGTATGTATGTGAGATATACATATATAATGAAATGGGGAGGCTGGGTCCAGTCGGGGCCATCTTGGCCATATAGTAGACAGGGAATTGGGTTTAATTGATGCCATCTTATCTTCATGGTGGAGGAAGGTGATATCCTACCTCCTAGGGGAGAGGCCTGCCTGAATTCCTAGAGACTGGGGTGGAGACCTGGATGACAGGTGAGTGGACCTGTCAGTCCTATGCCTTGAACTTGAGAGACTCTTGAGTTTCCTGTGACCCTGCTCCTGACACTACTTTGACCAAGACCAGTTAAGGTGCCCTGACACCAAGCCTTATGTCCTGTGTCTCCTGGCTCCTGGCGCTTCTCCAGTCACCACGGCATCCTACTTCAGCTCTCCTTTGGGGTTGATCTGGCTTGTCGGTATTGTTTTTCTATTCTTCCTTTCCTCCCCTGCTCTCATGGCTCAGTTTTCTGACAGTGTTAAGTATATTTGAGGGGCTACAAGTCTTTGTGACAAGACCTGGCTCTCCAATAAAGAATCCCAATTCAGCTGCTCAAAATGTGGCTTCTCTGTTTCTCAAGATTTATAACAATAGAAAAAAGAAATATATATCTCACACATATCCTATATATCTCAGCACATCACATGTATCTTATATATATACTATATATGCACATAAGACACATATCATATGTATGATATACACCCAATGTACAGCATGCATTTCTTCTAAGGTCATATGATATATGCTATAGTGGCTATCATATATATACATATGATAAAGATAAGTTATATATGTAATTATAGATATTAAATTCCTGAATGGGGCCGAGAGTTTGGCCCAGTGGTAGAGTGCTTGCCTAGCATGCACAAAGACCCGGGTTTGATTCCTCAGCACCACATACATAGAAAATAAAAGCCAGAAGTGGTGCTGAAGCTCAAGTGGTAGAGCTCTAGCCTTGAGAAAGTCCAAGGACAGTGCTCAGGCCCTGAGCTCAAGCCCAGGACTGGCAAAAAAAAATTCCTGAATGGTGGGGGGGGGGAATCTACTTTTAAGCAGTTCTGCAGCAAGCAATCACAGGCTCTGACCTTCCCAATCAATAGCCACACTTTCAGCTCCTCACATAGCTCAGCCCCGGGGCACCCATCTGCGCCTGGAATCCAGAGGCCCACAGTAGGAGGAACCGAACAGCCCCTGAAGAGGACATTTCACTATCCATCAACTTCAAGAGGCCTCCCCAGAGTCCCTAAATTCCTCCACAGCAAAGTGAGTGGAATTTTAACCAGCTGCTTGCATGAGGAATCTATGAATATGCAACCCTCCCTCGCTTCCCTGGATTGGGGAGGGGGAGGTGAAATATCAAGAAACAGAGATAATTGGGCCCTTACATTTGATATTCTCAGCTGTTGTTCATGGTTGGTGCAGGTTTCCTGCCTAGCAAGCTTGTGAGAGATTTAGGTCGAGGCAAATACCATGGGTATTATCCATTAGAACAAGATCAAAAGGAAGGAGTGCATTTTTTAAAAGTCCAGTGTGCAACATGATTACTTGATGGTACTGTTAATTTTCTTCTGTGTTTTGTAACCTCTCTAGAGAGGAGTTTGCAAATACCCCGTGTTTCCATTATCCTGGGGCCAAAACAAGCCTGGGCTTACTGCATCGTAGGAGGTGGGATTCTGTGGCTCGTCATGGCGTCGCCATCTCCATCATCAGAGATGGAGAAAGGTAAGGCTTCTCCGCAGGTGAAGTTACCTGGGATTGCTGATAGACTGAATGCAACCTGACAGAGCCTCCAGAAGCAACACTGACCTTGCTGCAAAGTAGCCAGCTTCTCTTCTTTCTCTAGGCAACCAGGCCCATGTTTTCACGGTTTGGAGGGATGGATTGGACCCAGGATGGGTGTGTCACTCTGGGCCAGCCAATCAAAGCATCTCTTTCTCTCTGCCATGGTGATTGGATGGAAGTTGCTTATACAAGCTATTCAGAACCAATGAGAATGTAACTGGGACTGCTGTAAGGAAAATCAACCTGGAACCAGTCACCTTACCTGTTCTCCCCTCCCCAACCACAGGAAGAACTCACACCACAGATCAGTGGACTTCTCTTTCTCTCTGCTTCCCAGCTTCCACAAGGTAAGTGGCATTGTCCTGCCACATTCTCCCAACTAAGATTTATGTTCAGCCTCCTCTCAGGCCCAACACCAAGGACCAAGCCATTTCCTCCTTTACATCATTTTACCAAGTATTTTGCGACCGTAACAGAAGGCTGGCTAAGGCAGACGCTCAGGACTGCAATACCAACTCTAAGAAGAAATTTAATAAATGTTACCATCAGGATCTTGGTAACACCCCCTCAAATACTTCATTTGCTGCGAGAATATGATTTCTTAACAGAAGCAGAAGAGGTCCTAGACGGAATTGGGCTCTTCAGCATCAGTACAAAACTACTTCTGCCTTCCCATTTCCATCAAGCACCTCAATACCACACTGTTTTTGGAAGCCCAGGCTTGGAAATGAGGTTTCTGATTTACTTTTCAATTTGCACTCAGAGGAATGTGTCATAGCCGTGGGTCACTTGAGTCACTCAGGTGCTTCCCGGAATAATGCCCAGGATGGGGGAGGAGGGGTCCTTTGGAATTGTGCTTTTGCAAAAAGTGACATCACTGAAAAGTTATCAGCAACACTTCCTCAGAGATACCAGGAGAAGCTGTATTGTTTAGACAAATGCTAATCATTGAGGCCTCCTGCAAATTAAGAGGAAAAAGTGATAAGAAAAAAAAACATCAAGAAAGGATCAGTGTACATTTGTAACTAGTTTTTGCAGGAAGATGTGGCCCTGACATCACTGCAGATGCAGGGGACCAGGAAGGGCAAGAGAATTGGCAGGTGGCTGTCATCCAGTTGGCCTGGCCTGACACTGTCACAGACAAGCATATTTTGCTTGTCTGTGGAAGGCTTGGGATCTTTTTTTGGATCCTGATTTTTTAAATGCTCACAGTCCCCTGAAAAAGACAAAGTCTTTCTGATAAGGATTTTTTTGTTGTTGTTTTTGTTGCTGTTTTGTTTTTGTTGTTGTCAGTTGTGGGGCTTGAACTCAGGGCCCAGGCACTGTCCCAGAGCTCTTTTGCTCAAGGCTAGCACTCCACCACCACGAGCCACAGCTACATTTCCAGTTTTTGAGTGGTTTATTGGAAGTAAGAGTCTCAAGAGGACTTTCCTGCCCAGCGTGACTTTTAATTGTGATTCTCAGACCTCGGCCCCCAGAGTAGCTACGGTTATAGACATGAGCTACTGGAAGCACCTGGCTTCCAATAAGGATTTTTAAATGATGTTACTTTTAAGTTGTTTTTGCCTCAAAACAAGTGAGGGGAAAAAATGGCAGATCACTGGACCAGTTGAAAATACACCAGACAAATGCAAAAGGATCAAAATCATGCTCATAGCAAGTCCGTCAGATAAAATGCAATTCAAGGTCAAAAGCATACATTTTTCCAAATGAGAGATCCCTTAATTATTTATATATTTATTATTAATATTTATTCATATATTTGATAACATATTATATGTAAGATGTAACATATATAATTATATATTATATTCATATAATTTGTATGTGACATAATGTACTAGGTATCATTATAGATTATATGTATATATCTGTGATCTTTGACCCAAACTAATAGAGTAATAAAACATTCTGTACCTAAAGGAAGAGCATAAAGGAAAGAAATTGGGGAATGTTAGAATATGCCCCAATATGGGAGGAGGTAAAAGAATGCTAATGGGGCCTTACTATGAAATACTATGCAGGGATTAGAATGATCTACCTATGAACTATAGCACTCGAATGACTTGCTATTGTTGGAGACTTCCCACGTCTGGACATGCCTTCTGTCCTTCTGTGAGCGATCAGCAACCACAAAACAATTGACATGGAGACAGGTAGCTTATCTCCCTGCCCTCTTATAAGTCAAAGTCTGTCCCGGAACACCAAATAGGAAGCTCACAGTGAGATAGGGCTTAGACGAGATGTCACCTGGGGGTATTTACTTCCATTCCACCTTCTGTTTGCCCTCTCCTACTGTTCTTGCTCCAACATAGGTGCATCTGGAGAGCAGGTCTCAAATGACCACATGCACAAGTCCCGAGTGCAAGCTCTACTCCACAAAGCACAAGCCAAGGCAGGCTGCCACAAAGTGATGGACCCTAATGATGACGACAGCACTATTTACCATGTTGATATATGAGCATACTATGGGATGCTCAATGCCTTACGTATTTGTTTTTTCATATTCTCACGAACGTCTCCATAGATAGTCACGAGGAATCCCTATTTTGTAGAGGATGAACTGAAGGCTGGAAGAAGAAATCTGAATTGCCCGAGTTCATGTTGTCACAAGTTAGCAAAGCAAGTCTTTGCTCCCAGTTGATGCTGCTCAGAGACCAGCAAAGAAGCGTCCACTCTCCAAGGTCAACTAACGCACCTCCAGACCTGCAGTACCACACTTTGATGCTGTAGGTTGGGTTTGGTTTGGGTTCTGTGCCCGTAATGGGGCTTACACTCGGGGTCTGGGTATGTTGTCTCTTAGCTTCATCACTCAAGGCTAGTGCCCTCCCACTTGAGCCACTTCTGGCTTTCTGTTGGTTAACTGGAGATGAGAATCTCACAGACTTTACTCTGCAGGCTGGCTTTGAAAGCCAATCCTCAGATCCCAGCCTCCAGAGCAGCTAGGATTATAGATGTGAGCCATTGGCAACTTCGTTGCAAGTACTAAGTTTTAAAAAGGTTATCTCACATATTTCGCTGGGCCTTTGCATGTATCATCATCTTCATTCTTGCCACACTCCTGGGAAATGAATCGCATCCTCCCTTTCCACAAATAGGAATGTGGAAAGGTGAGAAGCTTTGCGACCAATGAGATGATGGCGGCTCGGATCCGAAACATGTGGGCTCTCTGCCTGGCCTCTCCCACCCTTTCCTCAGGTGTTATTGGGCTTCTTTTCCAATAACCAAAGAAACCAAACTTCACCCCGACAGAAGAACTAAAACAAAGCTGATTTCTCCTTACTTCCCCTAATTCCTGACATCATAGATAAATAAAAAAGCAGTAATAAACCTGTAGGTCCTCACCTCTTAACTGATTTAAGTCCATTCCGAAAGTTACCAGGGGTGGAAATGAAATTGTCTGTTTCATGTTTGTAATCTTGGGAGAGAAGGGGACAGTCTGAAATTGGTGTTGTAAATTGGGATCCATTTGTGTTAGCCAGGTAAGAAGTCAGCTCGTTTTCTATTTTTTTTTAATAATTTCCACAAATTTCCTTTTTGTTTTATTCTTGTGTCGATCTCTGTCTCTGTCTCTCTTCCTTCTCTCCCTTTTCATGTGCCCTCTCACATTTTCACTTCCTATAAGAGGGATCACTGTGCCTGCACTAACATGTGCTATAAAAAAAAGCCTTTAAATGTGTATGTTGTTAAATGAAAAGAAATCGCATCTACATCTGCCTGTGTGTCCTTGAGGTTGAAATTCCCTTTTAAAAGAGAGAATTAAATGATAAGGTTAGAGGTCTCCCGACTCCTCATAATTCTGTCTGTGATTAAAAGCCAATAGTTTCATTATTTTGGTGATGTTCTGGGGTTTTGGGGACTTAATTCTGCCTTGTAAATTGAGGTCAGCAAGCTAGAAGAAAACTGAAAATCCTCTGGGCTCGCTGCTATGTTCCCGAGACCAGAGTCGCTATCAGCTCTGTCCTAATGAATCTCCACTCTATTAAGTGGTTATTTGGTCTTGAAATAGGTCATTTGTAGCTCCTTCTCACTCAAGAACAGAAGGCAAACTGTTAGAGAAGAACTGGAAGAACAGAAGGTGGATTGAGACTGAAAAGGGCTCTCCTACCAAGGGCTCCATTTAATGGACTCAGAATAAAGTGCTCTGGGATGGATGGGTCTTACTGTCTAGGAGAGGACCAGGGAGAAGGATGGAGGAGGGGTGGGGTGGGGGGGGAATCTGATCAAGATGCCTTGCCTGCATACACAGGTAGGTCAACTAATTAAAGTTAATTTTAAAGTTAGTGTGTGGGGGGGTGGGGGAGAAAGATTGTGTTGAGGTGTTTTCAGTAGGATGCTGAGAGAACTCTGACCCAGAGAAAAGGAAGTTCCTGAGGAATATTAAGTGAATGGTACCCAAGAGTACAGATTGAGGAACATTTAGGAATTTTTAAAAAATGAGCTGTTGGTAATTAGGCAAGAAATCTCCTCAGGTGGTCGCATGAAATATATTACCCAAACTGAGACACTCAAAAACAAAAGGGAAGGCCATGCATCATTCACAGGAACTACCCCAGACACACTGGAACTAAATAATACTATAAGAAAATGAGTTTCAGGACTGGGAGCATAGCCTAGTGGTAGAGTGTTCCCCTAGCAAACACGAAGCCCTGGGTTTGATTCCTCAGTTCCACATATACAGAAAAAGCCAGAAGTGCCTCTGTGGCTCAAGTGGCAGAGCACTAACCTTGAGCAAAAAGTGTCCAAGGACAGTGTGCAGGCCCCGAGTTCAAGCTCCAGGACTGGTTAAAAAAAAAAAAAAGAGTTTCATGTGTACTGTTTAGGCCATAGGGTGCAGGCGTACTTTCAGCTCCTATTCCTGGGCCAAAAGCAGACATTACTAATGGATTGTGGCTTCTGTCCCTTTAAACTGGACTGTGGTCTCAAATCCATTCTCAACAGAGCCTCCCTCTTCTTCCCTACAAATCCATAGGCAGGAGCAGAGGGGAACAGATCTTTGTGGTCATTAACAACATTTATTTCCACTCTGTTCCTTTCCCCCCCCCGCCCCTTTTAATCCTCCCATTTTTCTCTCTTTAGAATCTAGAATTCTATATCGCACGTGTTAGATAAGTCTCAGAGTTTGCTTGAAAATCTTGTGCTTTTAAAAATGCTTTATGACATTTTATCAATTCACTACCTAGAACAATTAGGTACAAATAACCACCATACTCTGTTTTGTTTTGTTTTCAATTTAGGCCTGAAAAAGAAATCTTCTAGTAGATTTCCACTGGTTGGAAATTTTAAGGTTGGGATAAGTAAACATGGTCATTTTCTAAGGGAGGAGTCTGGTCTCAACCTTAGGAAATACATCAGAGAATTCCAACATGCTTGGCTAACAGTTGCTAAACTGAGTGGGCTCAGCCAAGAACAGTGGTCCAGATTTATGAGCACATACGAGGCCAACCTTCTTAGGAACACTAATATCTATCATTTGTCCGTTCTGCGAGAAAGGTCAGGGGATGTGGCAAGGACCATTTCAAGGGTCCCTGTGCCACTTGCATAAGAGACCAATGACCTGCAAACAAGGTCATCTGTTACTAAAATGGAAAGGTGCACTGGGAGCACTAGTCTAATTCCAGAGCAGTGATCTGGAGCCTGACAACAAATGCCCTGTGGCTTATATCGCTCCCCAATAAAAATGGTATTTGATGTTATCCGAGCTAGTCATTGTAAATTAGTTTATTGCAAATGAAGATACAATTTCATGTGGAGAGCAGTAAGCTTTCTTTCTCAGACCCAACAGCCTGTGAGTTGAATGCAGTCTTTAAAAATATTTGTATTTGTTCCTTTTTCATATTTAAGACCTTATTTCAGGTTTCCAGACTTTAGTCTGGAATGATGATGGATGCTTGCATTTTAAACACATAAATAATAAACATTATTATAAAAATATAATATATAGTAATATATTTATTTGTATAAACATAAATAATATATTCTATTATATATTTTATATGTAAATATATGTCTAGGAATATAAATATATGTATAATTATACATGCATATTACTATATGGATATGCAATAGTATGTATTATTATAAGAATTATTGTTACTTTAGAAACCTGAAAAAGTGTCCATTCATGCAAAGGCACTGGGGTATATCTCAGTTACACCTGATCATGCTTGTTTAGTATGTTTCCTTCCTTCCCTTGAGGTATTTTAGTTTGCAACTCCTGGTTTAGTTTAATAAGTGAGTCATGAAGGCATCGACCATGAAATTGAAGACGTAGTCACCCAAGAGTGTATTTTAATTTAAATTTAACATTAGCCAATGCTTCAGGCTAATGATAAACATTACCCAACTGCTGCACACACACATACACACCCATACACCAAAGTACCCATACAAGCACACACACAAGCACATGTAGCATCTTTACATGGTGTTCTAGTCATTCAACCAAATACCGAGTTGCCAGAAATAGTCAGGGGTCTTAATAACAAAGACTTGACCTCAAAAACAAAAACAAAAGGATTTAACCTTCTCTAAAGGATAGAGGATGGTTTCCCTGAAAATGGGAAGCACAAAGCAAGCCTGGTAACTGAGTCAAGAAGGAAGCTGGGGAGGTGGCAGAGCTGTTACCCACACCACAGCTCGGTGAGGCCTGGAAGCCTGAAGCCTTGCCAGGCACATTTCACTGGTTGGGGCTGACTCTCACCTCCTGGTCTTCCTCCAGGCTCCCCTAGAGGCAAGTAGAAGAGAAGCCTCCTTCCCCACTCAGGCTTGCACATGGCACTGGTGTGGAACTTGTCCAGGGCTCCCAGGAAAGTCTATCTCCAGGACTCAGCCAGCATGTGAACATTCTGTGCAGCTCAGCCTCTGGGAACAGGAACCTGATTTTCTTCCCCAGGATCTCTGGACCACAGGGAAGGGAGAAGCGCTTTCTATAATCCTGACAGAAAAGACAGTGTTTCCATTGCCCCATGCCACACAGGGGCCTAATTAAATCAGCCTGTGTTACAGGGATTGTACCACAGGGCCTCACACTGATCCCCGCTTCTGTTTCTCAGGCCAAGGGGTTCAGATAATGAACCCGAACTGCTTCTCAATTCATTGCAAATTCCAGAAGGCAGGGGAGGAATTTAAAAAAAAATAAAAAAAAATTAAGCCAGGGTTGATGTTGCCAGGCTATTAAACCACTCTTCATTAAACAAAGTAATGAGAAGGCAGAGGAAGGGGTTGATTTTCTAGCCCGGGGAAGTCTTTGTTACAGAGTTCTGACCTTAAGAACTGACAGCAAAAGGTTTTGTTCATGGAGCAACTCAGACAATGTCAGTTGGATAAAGAAGTCTGTTTGGATTTTTCAAAGTGCTGGAAGAGGAAGGGAGAGTTTAGAACTGGAAATGATGATGATGATGTTGGATACAGAGATACCTGGTCCTGAGTTCACATCCTAGCTCTCTCATTCCCAGCTGTGTGACAGTTCTCAGCTTTATCTGTGCTGGATGATGGATATCCAGGGAGTATGCCCACTCCATCAGTCACAGCTGGCTCAGGTATTGGCTTAATGGAAGCCTGTCTGTCTGCCTGCCTGCCTTGCTAGATTTTGAGTCCTATGAGGGGAAAAGATCTCATCTACTTTGTCTACCCGAGAGTCACTTCTCACCCCCCTCAGTAAATATTGGATGAGCATTTAATGAATTCACGAATAAGCAAAGTAAGACGTTTCATTTATCATACCTAGATAATCTTGACAACCACCCCAGGAGACGGGGCCTGCACGTCTGCACCCTTTCCAAGCATCTCCATTGGAGAACCAATTAGCCAGAAAGGTTAGACCAAAACAATTTTTTTTCTTAAATTCACAAGAACAGACTTTTTTTTTGTAATCTTTACCTTGAACCTTTCTCCCAATTCCCCAAGACTTTCTGCCACACATGCAAAGACTTTCTTCTGAATTTCAAAATCCTCATTCCCATCCCCTTCCCCAGACCCTAGATGATGGAACTAAAGAATCACAAAGAATCAAAATACAGCCTTTGTTCTCATTGAGAAGTCCTTGTTTCCCTGCAGGTGAAGGCCCATGAAATCATTTCACACAAGACAGAGAGGCATGCGATGTTTCCCGTCACACATCTGCATCCCACCTGCTTGGACCACTCATCTTATATGGTCCAATGTGCAGTAACCATTGAGGCACATCCCCTCTAAAATCAACATTTTTCTTGGTAACCTGATCTGCCTCTTTGCTTTATACTTCACATCGCCTCAGAGATTTTATTCTGCCAATGGAAAATGAACGAATGCCATTTCTTTGGATCTACTTTTGTTAGAAAGAAATAGCATATCTCATTCTGGGAAGACCATTATCAACTGGTATCACAATGCCCACCTTTGTCTCTGCTCTAGAATTTCAGAGATATGAACCTTACAAGTCTATGGATTCATTCTGTTTTGCCATTTTTGTGGGCAATCCATTAGCCTGTCAGAGGCCAATGAGCCAAGGACAATTGTAGATCTTTGTTTTCTTTTTCAATTTCCTTTTTTTTTCTTGATGGTACCACTGGTGGAATTCAGGGCCTCATGCTTCCTGAGCAAGCACTCTGCCATTTGAGCACACAGTAGTCCTTTTCAGTTCACTTGCTTTTAGTTTCTCAAATAGATTCTTGGGCTTTTACCCAGGCTTTCTTCAGATCATGATCCTCCTACTTCTGCCTCCTGAGTACCTGGGATGACAGATATGGGCTACCATGCCCAGCAATGCAAATCATAAGTTTTTAAGATCAAATAGAATAAAGGATGGTTGGCTATCATTGATTTTCTGAGAAATCAATATCCAAATCAACTATCTAAGTCACCATTTACATTCAAATAGTCTACACAAAGCTACGGTGTTCTTGAGCCCAGTTCCACAGTCAGGTTAGAAACCTATGGGTTGGAATAACTACTATAAATCGGACTTTTCCAAATATAAGTGATTGTCTTTTAGACCACATGGAATGCTTACAGAAATTGTGAATTCCAAGGCTTACCTCCTAGAGAGTTTAATAACACAGGGGACCCCCAGAATGTATAGCCCTGATCCATACCCTGCTTCTGCAGGAAGGGGCTTCAAGTAACTTCATGAGCTCATTGCACGCCCTCCAGTGCGACACTCAAGTGCTCTCAGGCTTAATTTCCTCATCTGAACACCAGGTACGAAAACACCCAGGCAATGTCACGAAATGCTGCCAAGTTAATCTGTGGGGAGGTGGTTGGCAATTCTATCAAGTGCTCTATACAGGTATAAAGTATTCCAGTTTTCAGCTCACTTGGTTGTAATGTTTTTTATTTTTGCTTATTGGGGACCAGTTTCAGGTGATTTGCAAGGTCCACTGTATAAAGGAAATATAAAAAGCAAATTTGGGCTGGGAGTTTGGCCTACTGGTAGAGTGTTTGCTTTGCATGCACAGAGACCCAGGTTCGATTCCTTGGTACCACATACATAGAAAAAAGCCGGAAGTGGTGCTGAAGCTCAAGTGGTAGAGCTCTAGCCTTGAGAAAGTCCAAGGACAGTGCTCAGGCCCTGAGCTCAAGCCCAGGACTGGTTTTAAAAAAAAGCAAATTTGATGATGATGCCAAGCTGATAGCCATGGGGGTTCTAAACTGCATGGGTTCTGTGGGTGTGTCGAAAACTTAAGGAGTAATGGCTGTAATCCTAGAGGCCATTCTGGAGGCTAGAATATGAGAAAAGTCTATGGGAGACTCTTATCTCCAATTCACTACCAAAAGCAACAACAAAAGAAACAGAAATGGAGCTGTGGTTCAAGTGGTGAAGCTCTAGAGTTTCTGCAAAGAAGCTCAGGTATAGCACCCAGCCCTAAGTTCAAAACAAAAACAAAGCCCAGCATGGTGGCTCATGCCTGTAATCCTAGCTACTCAGGAGGCTGAGATCTGAGGATCAAGGTTCAAAGCCAGCCCCAGCACAAAAGGACCTGAGACTCTTATCTCCAATTAACCTCTAGAAAACAGGAAGTGGGGCTTGGCTCAAGGGTCGGGTGGTAGCCTTGAGCCGAAGAGCTCAGGGACAGCACCCAGGCTGAGTTCAAGCCCTATGACCCACAAAAAAAAAAGACAATTCTAGCCCAAAGTCAATGGCAAATAGTGGTAACATGTCCAACTCTTAAGTAAAAGGTGACAGCTTTGGAAAAGCTACTGAAGATTCAAAACCACTACTGTGTATGCACACTCCCCCACCTCTCCTTCCATTGTCCCAGGATTAAATATTCATTGCCTTTCTCTGTGCAAACAGAGACAGAGCCTAAGACACACATCATAAAAAATGCAATGTAAAGTTTCTCCCTAATTTCAGTTTCTGTATTAGAAATGCATTTTTGAATGACCTTCCCACTGCTGGGGTCGAACACCTAATCTTCCCTGCCCGGGTGAGTGTTACTCTGGGGAAACGTGGGTGTGTATGGAAGACCAAGAGATCAAGGACAAATCCCCATCAGCTGTCTGGCAATCCTCACCCCATCAACACACACAGTGTTCAACATATGTTCAGGAAGTCAGGCGCTGGTAGCTCATACCTGTAATCCTAGCTACTCAGAAGGCTGAGATCTGAGGATCATGGTTCAAAGCCAGCCTGGGCAGGAAAAGTCCAGGAGACTTTTATCTCCAATCCATCACCAGAAAAACAGAAGCGACACTGTGACTCAAAGCAGTAGAACACTAGCCTGCAGAAAAAGATGAAGGCCCACAACCAGCGTGAGCCACTGGCACTCTGTTTCCACTGCTCTTTTGAAGGCAGGGATATTTACATTAACATATTGTATATGATTCCTATGAAACTCCAAATACGCGTGAAAGAAAATACAACAGCACTCACCAAGTTCTACTACGTTTTCTTCCGACTAACTCCTGTTTACAAACGTTGAAGGCTCTGGTGTAGCTCAGGAAACCTTTTCAAAGCTCCAGCAGTTAATTATAGCTGACTCTGGGGCTGGGAAAGCCGACTACACTACACTCTGAGATCAATGGCTCTGGCTAGACTGGGAGGGGAGAAATGCCACTCAGATGGTAATCACTGAATGCTTCTCAAACCCAGGGAAGCAAGGCAGGGCCTCACTCCCATAATCCTCTGCACCAGCTCTTCCACACAGGTCAATGCAAAAGCAGCCTGCACTCCCCAAGCAAAACCTGCCACAGCTCTCCAGAGAAACAAACGACATTCCCATACAGAACGTATTATGTGTATATATTACTACTTACGCTATCATAATACATGCAAATGTAAAGAATATAACGTAGAATATCCAAACATACAATGAAGTGCATCACTGATTGTTGAGCCCTCCAGCTGGGCCCATAGCCTGTGCTGCAACTACAGAACTTGAGCGGGCAGATGTCTCTATTGGTATATTGGCTTACATTACTGTGGATGCGCACTCAAGAGTGAGACTTATTTACTTGGGCTTTCCCCCCCCCCATTCTGTCAATTAGAAAGGGCAAGCCCTGGTTTGCCACCTTCTCCACCATTGTAACTGCTTTGCTTACTATACGGAAGTCCTCAGGTAATTCTTGCCAAGTGGATGGATGCTGGCAAAAGACTTAGAGAAACCATCTGCCAAGAATTAATAGAGGTTACTCTGCAGAGAGATTAGGAGATGACTTTTAAATACACTGCTGTTACCCTTTTTAATTTTAATATTTTTGGAGCCAACTTCTGCGGAAACTATTTTTCTAATGAAGAAGAAAATGAAATGAATGTAGCTTGGGACCCAAGTGATCCCAAACATGAATAGTAGCTAAGAAGTTTAGCCTTCAAAAGCCAGGCACGTGCCTGTCATCCTAGTCACTCAGGAGGCTGAGACCTGAGGATCACAGTCCAAAGCCAGCCTGGACAGAAAAGTCCATGAGACTCGAATCTCTGCTTAATCAACAAAGCTCATTGGTGGGTGAGAAGAATGCACAGCACTGACACCCATGGAGGGACGGTGTAAGTAGATCAGGCCTCTGCCGCCAGGGGGCGTCTCCTCCATCTAGAGCTGCATGGCCAGCTGGTGAACAGGAGGGGAAGGCTGTCCTTTGAGATGCTGTCTGTAATGCAGCCAGCTGGCAGATAGCTTGGTGCAACGCAAGCCTGGCATTTAATAAACCAGAAGTGTCGTTTTACTACTGAACCCTCTCCTTTATACTAAGAAGATAATGAAGACACTATCTGGCATTTCTTGGGGCATCTGGAAGAGTTAAAGAAGTGAAGAGCTTGCTTTGCTCTGGAGAGGAGGAAGATAAATCTTTACACGCAGAGGAAAAGCCTGTATAAAAAATGGATCTTCTTTGGTATTGGAGGAGAGGAGGGAGCTATAATTTGTTTGTAAAGGGCACTTCGAAGTTTTACTTCAGCAATTTTATTACAAATTAACAAGACAACCCTCATAAGCATAAAATAACAACCATAAAGATAGAGGTGGGATTTTTTTTAAAGCTTTTATCTCAACCAGTAGGAATGCTGTTATAAAAGATGGATACGTAAAATAAGGCAGAGGATAGTTTTGGATAAGAGGGTGAACTAGAATGCCCTGCACGTCACAGACACAGGATACTAGGAATGGAAGTTTGGGGGATTAATTGAAGAAGAGTTCTCCAGAGATATAAAGAGAGGCAGAGAAAGTGAATTCCTGAGAAAAATGATAATCAGGGTGATGTTCCCCCCAGTGCCAGGAATTGTTTGATGAATCGGTGGCATTTTGATATCTAATATTTCATTTCAAGTGATTGCTTATCATGGTTCATGCTGTAATTTCCTGCCATTAGCCAAAGCAAGAAGGGGAGGGGGGAGAGGGGGAGGGAGGGAGAGGGAGGAGGAGAAGGAAGGGGAGAGGAAGGGGGAGAGGGAGAGGGGGAGAGAGGTGGAGGGAGAGGGGGAGAGAGGTGAAGGGAGGGAGGGAGGGAGGGGAGAGGGAGGGGGAGAGGGGGAGAGAGAGGGAGAGGGGGAGAGAGGTGGAGGGAGGGAGGGAGGGAGGGGAGAGGGAGGGGGAGAGGGGGAGAGAGAGGGAGAGGGGGAGAGAGAGGGAGAGAGAGAGAGAGGAAGAGAGAGAGAGAGGAAGAGAGAGAGAGTCTCCATTTAAACAAGTCACACCATGAGGACTAAACCTGTCATTCTTAAGCATAAGAGAATCTTCAAGAGACTACTTTTCTAGTTAATATAGCTAATTCGAACTAGTACCGAGGCTTTCCTATGTATTAGGAAAACTATGGAAACTTGTATTTTCAGACTTTGCTCTTTATTTTCCCGGAATTGACAAGTTTTTCAGATCAAATTCTCTTTAAATCCAAAAGCAGACCCTTTTCATAGAAACAAAGAATTTAGTTAATATATAGATTTTATTTCCACACACAATAAAAAGAAGTTGCCGCTGTGGCATTATTTTAAGAAAAGCTGTGAGAGTTGAGAAGCAACAAGTGATAACTCCCCAGAGGTAGAAACCCAACACAAGACAGGACCAGAGCAAAGAATCCCTGTAGACACCGGACGAGGTATCAGACTTTTTTTTCTCCCCCCTTGGATCAGAGCTCAATGCTTCCATTTAAAATGTTCACCAATTCAATGCATATTTAAGGCTGCATGGTGTAATGTGTACACACAATGGAATGGCTACCGTGGCCCAGCCATCCTTCATCTCATGTAGCTTGTGTCTATGGCAAAACACCTCAAATCTATACTCGCAAAAATAAGTCTGTACATTGTAGATGAACAGGAAAACGAGGAAACAGCTCAAAAGTCAGGAAACAAAGGGGAGCTGGCAAGGATTCCCAGAGGAAGTGACATTTGAAGGATGAGGAAGATGGTCTCACCACACTGGTGGAAGCAGCTACCTGAAAGTACAGGGGACATATGAGTCTGGGTGGGGAAACCAAGAAATGTTTGGTATTATCAGAGTTGATGAAGGTTATGGAGAAGTAACAGGATCTGACTTTGAAAAGTAGTCAGAGGTCTCTGGTCTGTATTGATAGGAACCTTTTTGTTGTTTCTTGTCATTTGTGGGGCTTGAACTCGAGGCCTGACCGTCTTTTGCACAAGGCTAATGATCTACTACTTTGAGCCACAGCTCTACTTCTGGTTTGTGAGTGGTTCACTAAGGATGAGAGTTTTACTGGGACTTTTCTGCCCCGGCTAGCTTCAAATTGCAATCCTCAGATTTCAGTCTCCCGAGTAGCTAGGATTACAGATGTGAGCCACTGGCACCCAGTTTGATATGAACTTCAAAAGATCCATTCAGTGTAGAGAAGGAAAACTGGAGATTATGTAAGGATGCAAAAGACTCCTATTTCTAATAGACACTCTACCACTAACTTAAGCAATCCACTTTCCCAGCCTTCAGAACCTTCAAGGAAAGCCTGGGGAGATGTGTTTCTGTCCTCTGAACACTGTGTAAAAACACAAGTGGGAATGAGGAGGCGGGAAATGGCATATCTAAGAATGAGCTAGGATAAACCTACCGAAGGGGAGCACTCCACTAAAAGTGCTCAGAACAAATGCATGGGATGCAGAAAGCCCTCTGAGTCACCAAGTTCCGCGGGCAAAGCATGCTGCCACCCAGAAATCTGGAAGAAACCTCCATGGTGTTTTTCATGGCAGTGACATGATTTTCTATTTCCTTCCACCACATACAAAGGCTCCAGGTCATCCTCATTCTTGCAAATACAATGGTCTTCTGATGTCAGCAGGCTGGCAGCTTTGAGCCTTGATCTTGATAGCTTTGATGTTTTTCACTTCCCTCATGACTGGTAACTGGAAACCTTTTTTTCCCCCCCTCTTGAATGAATAAACACATTGGTCATTTCTAGATGCTCCTTGGAGAAACTCTATGCAGAGTCTCTGGCCTGTTTTCTAATGGACTTGTTAACACTGCATTGGTAATTGGACTGTAGGAGCTCTTCGTGTATTTCAGAAATTAGGCCTTTGTTTTTTTCTTTCCACAGGCATCCCAAGGGCTGGCAGACATTTTCTCACACGTTTGCAAGTTTCCATTTTGTCAGTGACGTATTTCTTTTTGCCGCACAGAAGCTCTTAAGTTCGATGCAGTCTCATCTGTCTACTTTTGCTTTTCCTCCAGATGTTGCTGAAGTTAATTCCGTGACTTCTCTGTCAAGACCGCATCTGGTGAGGCTTTGACTTTTTGTTCCAAAAGTTTTACCCACAAGAAAAAAACATTTGAAATCACCGCCTTGAGTGATTAGTACACCAAAATCTCGAGAACAATTAGCATTCCCAAAATGCTGCTCGTATGTGAATGGCTTTCACTGGCATCAGAATGACCAAATTAGATCAATTAATTCTATCATTTAATTAATTACATGTCCCAGGGCTATCTTAAAGGCCTCAGATAACAACTGAAAAGAAACCCCAAACAGTTGCTTTGATATCAAGTAGTTACATCCCTAAGTCTTACTTAATAAGGAATAGCCCAATTGAAAACAAGAGGGCATTATTATTTTATCAGCACTCTGAAACAAATGCACTAAATGGTTTGTTACCAATCTGCAAGTTATCTTTATACCATCCAGACGAGGTAGTTCAAATCCTACGTGATTTGCATGTAAGCCCTTCTGGTCACCACACAATCAAACTGAATAATGTCACTCATCTTCAGGTAAAATGGTGTTTATAATGTCCTGACAGACTATAGGGACCGCCAGTAGTCCTCTTTTCCTTCTCTCACATGAAAATATAGCATTTGAAATTTGAAAGATAGAAAACAAAACCCAGACTTCATAGGTGCCAATTCTGGGCCTTGAACTCAGTGCCTAGGTGCTGCCCCTGAGTGTTTTGCTCAAGGCTAGTACTGTACCACTTGAGTCACAGCTCCACTTCCAGCTTTTTTGGGAGTGGTTTCTTTAGAGATAAGAGACTTATGGACTTTACTGGCCAGGCTGGCTTCAAACGGAGGGATTCTCAGATCTCAGCCTCCTGAGTATCTAGGATTCCAGGTGTGAGTGATTGATGCCCAGCTAACACTCAGATTTTCCACTTTCATCCCTGTGCTGGTTGACGAGGCATTCAGTGAGTTCAGCATGTGAATGGAGACCATTTACAATTTCCCTGGACACCTTTCCACACCCGACTTTCTTCACCTTCTCATGCACATAGAGACACACAAGAAGAAATTCCAACCATACAAAACAGAATTCTGAAAGCTCTCATTACAAAGCCCAGTAAGAATCAAAACTCCACCATAGATAATTAGCTTACATGCCGCTCTGATCACACCATGGTGTCATCTCTAGGCTGCAGGGAAGATGTCTTTAACTATAGACAACATTATCATGACTCGTACAACAGAAGAGATTCTGAGACAAGGATTTCAGTGCCTGATAATACACAGTACAGGGACAGTGGAGGTGCTGGAGCCTGAGAATTTACAAAATCAGGAGGAATCAGAAGGGAAAATGTCACAGTCTCACTTTGATATTCTGCCCCGCTCCCCTTAATTATTGTGCTACACTGTTTGCTGAGGAATGCCATAATCAAGCATCATTTTCTTGTCTAACCCTATGGTGATGTCCCAGCTTGCAGGTCTTAAGCTCACCCCCAAACATAAGACACGGGATCTTCCCAATCTGCTTTGATGCCCTAACCCTGTGAACAGAATTTCCTTACTGGCAATACAGCCTGGTAAGCACTTCTGTCATTTGCTGCCAAAAACTCGCTCAAAAACTTGATGCTTCTCTTAATTCTGCACATGAATTCAAATTTGCTATACCAGAAATCTATCTGCTGTCAATCACCGATCATCAATAATAGATAATAATATCCATATCATTACGTCCGTGGTAGCAATTTATCTGTCTGCATAACCACTTGGTTGGTGATGGCTGTTCACTTTTCAGAGAGAAGTTCAGAAGAGTTCCGTGGGTTTGTCTCAAGCAACAGCATACTGAGGAAATGGCTGAATTTGTACCTCACGGTCCATCTCCTTTCCACCGAGTGGTCAGGAGGTCAATGTGTTCTACAGTACACACACTCTTTGCTAGAAATAGAAAGGAATTTCTTTTGGGCAATACTTAGGTTTCCTCTCAGGTCTTTGCACTGCTAGACAGGTACTGTACCACTGGAACTATGTTCCTAGATTTTTGTTTTGGAGTTCTTTTTCACACAGGGTCTGTCTGTTTGTGTCTCTGTCTCTCTGTCTCTCTGTCTCTCTGTCTCTCTCTCTCTCTCTCTCTCTCTCGCTTTATGATCATCCTATATATGCCTCCTGTATATGGCTAGGATTACAGGTATATACCGCCACACCTAAGAGGAGAAGCTTTTTTCAAAAAAAAATGGGTGAAGTTCTGTATTTGGAGTTGTTTTGAAACTGACATTGGTGTCAACAAAATGACACCAACATGATAAAACTAGTGAGTAATGTAAAATGCCATGAGCCAGTGTGAGGGCTTAGATCTGGAATGTATCTATAGACAAGTATGGTGGGATTGGGGGAGGGGTTGTAATTCGTGGTAAGGAAAGTGGTTGTGTTAGCATCCTGCCCCTGTGACAATACAGCTAAGAAAAATAACTCATCTACTCTACCTGCATTTTTATGTTTATACAATAGGTGCCTCCAAGTTGGACTTATGAGCAAAGAGTATCCCTCTCATTTCATTAAGATGTGCTGTACTCATTTCTTTTATTTTAAAAAATGGCATTATATTTGAATTGCAACATGCTGCCCATTTTTTTTTTCCAGATGAGAAGTCAACTGACGGACGCTGTAATTTGGAAGTGCGTGTGTGCATGAGAAGGTCCCAGCAGGCTCCATTTCTGATCCATTAGATCAGTAATTACAACACAAAGTGAGGGGACAAATATTAATGCATCAGGAAATCTTGGAAGAAATGTCAAACTACCCACACAGCACAGCTTCCTTGGATCTTCAGAGTGACCTGAATACTTAATAACTAGAGTAGAAGACTTCATTGTAAGGAGGCCACCAGGTTATTCCAGGAAGGCCACTCCTATGCCATTCCACACCCCATCCCCCAAGAAAGTCACATGAAAAAGTGGCCCAAAAGGGCCAGGGGTTATGATGCATGCCTGTAATCTCAGCTAGGGATAAGAGATAATGAAGATATAGTCCTTGTCAAAAACAGAAGACCTTATCTAAAAAAAAATAAGCTAAACAAAAGGGAAAGGGGGGGGAGAGAGGAAGGGAGGAAGGAAAAAAAGCTGTGGACATAGCCCAAGTGACAGTGTTTGCTCAGTATGTGCTAAACCATAGGCTTACTCCCTAGAACCACAGACAACAACAAATAGTTTATCCATATTTTGAAGGCAAGTAAACTCAAAAAGGTTGTCACTAACCCCAAAGGCACACAGCCAGTAAGAAAGGATTGGACCTGGGCTTCTTTTCCTACCATCAGGCCTGACTTGTAAGCCTGTCATTATCTTAGAGCTGAGTAACAAAACAATTCTATTGGACAAGACTCTTGTGATTATCTAGAGCTGTGTATCCAAACACTATTGGAGATGCATCTACTCTCA